>NC_051288.1:25039157-25219157 GCF_015220745.1 Sebastes umbrosus | reverse complement strand
TGACTTCCTTGACTGCATTGACTTCCTGCTTTCGACTTTGGAGTCCTTGGGAAATCTGTCATTCAGCTTTGCCACGCTTCGATGGATCCAAGATTTGGAGAAGCTGTCTTTGAAAAGCGTCTTGATTTTGCTCCCTACGTCTTCATGTTTGCTCTGGTGCGGTTGCTCTGTTGGAGGTGAACCTGCAGCATTTGTTCCGTCCATCTTGTCTTCAGCAAGAGTCTGAATAATGCTTACTGCAACAGCGTCGATCTCCTTAGAGCGTTGAGACTGCAGCAGCTCATATTCAGAGTCTGGTACGTCAACCAAGAAAGGGTCAATGATCTCATTCAACTCATTCCTGATGACTTCTGCCACTTTTTCAGTCTCAGTCACAGGGTCCGATGAGATCTTCTCCAGGTTTTCTGATTCCTCAGTTGTTTCTTGGGAGGTGGTGGATCTTGATCTCTGCTTCTGTGGTCGAGGTGAGAACACAGCCTTTATCTTACCTGCGAATATCTTACACAATTCACAGGCACGACAAGTCATGGTTTCAAGTTTGACAGGAGAAGTGAGGCGCTGAGGTATGCCCACGGGACTGTGGAGGGCATTTTGGACACTGGCTGTGACGTCTTCTGCGATCAAGTCCGTCAACTCTGCTGAGCTGGTACACTGGACCGGGTCCTCGACGTCCAGAGCTTCGGCAAAACTCTCAGCGATTTTGCCGTCCAGTATGGATTTCACCAGGCCCGCAGGCACCACCGTTGTGTTCACAAGAGATTTCAAGATGGCGTTTGTCAGTGTTGCAGTTACGTCGCACACTGTTTCTGCCATCATGACTAGAGTGGTGTCATCAGGAGTGCCTAATTCCATCAGTCCCCACTGTTCCTTTGTCATCCCTTTAAAAAAGGATCTGAGCAGTGGGCAAACAAGATGACCAACATCCACCTTAGGCATCGCCTGTTCCTGTGCTGTTCCTGAAGTATCCATGGTCGATTAAATTCAATGCGTTGCAAATAAATCTGTCCGATCGTTGGAGAGTGTTGGCTGCTTTAAACCTTAGGCAGCTATTTGTGGTCTACTCCAGAGAAATTCTTCAAAGGCATTCTTATTACATCATCACTTCAAAGCCATTCTTATTACATCATCACTTCAAAGTCATTCTTATTACATCATCACTGTGTTCCATAAGCCCCGCCCACCCAAACAGCAACCACTGTGTAGCATCTGTTGCTAGGCAACGGCGTCACCCTGGTAACATTCTCAGATGAGTTTTCAAACAAACTTTATTATCATTATTATTATTATTATTATAGTCATTATTATCGTTATTATTATTATTATTATTATTCCCATATTGTTTTCGAATAGGGTTCTTAAAGATTTGAATAGCTGGCTTTAGGGTCTTTAGGGGCAGATAGCAGGTCAACAGTAGATGTCACATAGAAGTGGTGTACATCATCTGAAAGCTGGGAACCTGAAGATTAATTTGATAATTTATTTCATAAATCAGAAATAAACATGAATTAATTGTGTCATCATGAACCCTGAATGAAAGTGTATTAGGGTTTAGAACATGATGATAGGAGTATATGATGGTCATCTCCATGCTCTATTATGTCTCATAAGTTGTTGCAGCAATTTTTGGGGTTGATACCATTTGTTACACAGATTTGGTGCTAAATTTAACCATTTTTTACCATTGGAGAATTGATAAATATGATAAATAATCCCTCCGAAATACCACATTAAGACACCAAGACCTTGAGGAACACCATAGAAAAAGACATGCTGTGATTTGGTTTTAAAAAACTTTTGACACACACTTGAATAAACCTCATTCATTTTTAATTAATTTAATTAAAAATGAATGAGGTTAATTCAAGTGTCCCCCCATCGCCATCTAGTGTACAGTATAGTCTTAATAGTGAACCAGTAATGGCCAGGAACAGTGTTTTGTGGAGCTCAACATTGTGTATGTTACTGTATGTCTGTATATTACTGAACTGAATCTTTATACCTCACATGCTTAAGCGTATGAGTATGTCTATTGTGATGTGGGCCAATTAAACAAGTGAAATGTCTTTCCTGTTTCCTGCCTCCGTTTGTGAGCCAGCTCCATAAAGAAATGTTTATCCCAGTTTGGAGTTGAAGAACTTGACTGGTAATAAATGTTCAATAAATGTCACGTTTCAAGATGAAGTCAAATTTAATGACCGTTTGGCATTGCTCGTCGTACAGGTTGTATGTGATACACGGTAACTAATGTTTTGACACATTTAGACATTCTTCCTTTTTTTGTGTCTGAACCCTGAAAGTTGTCAGGAAGAATGAAGAACGAGATTATTGCTGCTTGTTTTCTTTAAATAACACCAGAAAGGTGTGAAAAGTTCCTCCGATCAACAGTTCAGGTGTGAGGAAAAAAAACCTGCAGATCTCGTTGTTGGTGAAAAGAACAAAGTCAACAGCTGCTCTAAATCCTCTGGATCTCAAAGAGCCGGATGTCCGTGTCGTACCAGATTGGAGGATCCACGTTGCTATGGCAACAAGAGACAGAGAGGAAAAACAAGTCATTGTTAAAAAACTGGAGCCATGAAGCTTATAGAGAGGCGAAGTACCGCCCCTTCCAGTGGACCACCAAGGGACCTTATTTTGGAAAAAACATGAACGGTAGTCAAACGGAGAGACAAAGTTTTCGAATCATACTTCTGGTGTTTGTCAATTTAAAAGATCATTTTGCAAGTCAAGAAAGTCTGCAATAAATCTACTACTATCTACTACTACTACTACTACTACTACTACTACTACTATCTACTACTGCTCCTTTGTCATTTTTATCTGGATCCAACAGGTTTCATAGAGAAGCTCGTGTTCAGCTCGTTCACCGTAAGTAGATGACTCCCCACATGTAGGTGCGGAACCACATGGCCGTGCCGGCGTTGGCTTGGTACTTCCTGATGAGGATGGGATGAGGGACGGGCAGGAGGCCGACCAGCGTGCCGTGCTGAAGGAACTTCAGGATTTCTGACTCGTCTGTCAAACCCCTGAGGACGACGACAATAGTTGAATGATTAAAGCTGCACTAATCAACATTAATATATTAACAATGGATGAAATGACTGTGATGTGACTCGTAGTGATGATGGTGTAGAGAATTATGAGTTTCTCAGAGCTGTACGGAGCATTTTAGCATCTTCCTGCTCATTATTTTGGTTTTACGGCACACACCTTAATTGTTTAGGTTTTCAGTGAAAAAGCTCTGAGATACCCACAGAGCACTACCTACCCAACGCCGAACACAGTGAGACAAAGTTAGCAACTGGCTGGGGAAGAAAGTGGAACATTTAGCAGCTGAAGAGACAGACATTTTTCTCAAGAGTCTCAAAACTATGAAGGAGTATTAGGGCCACATTAAGGGGGGAAAAAAATCCTGAAATTTGAGATAAAGTCATAACTTTACGAGAAAAAAGTCGTAATATGACGAGAATAAAGTCACAACTTTACGAGAATAAAGTCATGACTTTACTAGAATAAAAGTAATTTCCTCCTCCACAAAATAGGCTATTTCCCCATCAGGTCCGTGTGGATCTTTCTTCAGAATAAACACACTGATGATAATGTGGTGCTGATGTGCCAAAAGATGAAGTATTTAGTTATTTGTGAAACCAACAGTGCTTTGACTGTCGTTGACTTAACGGCCGCAGGTGTCACTTATTAACAAGTAATTTCTGATTCTTACATAGAGCCCCTTTAACAGAGAAGTCATATAATGTATTTGCCTCAGAGATTAAAAGTTGCTTCATTTCTTACTTGTCGATGCAAATCTTCTCCACCTGAGGGACCAGGACTTGTAACAGCCGCATGATGGTCTGTAGAGGAAGTTTCGCCTTCCATGACAACACCTGAGAACACACAAGCAGCATGACGGAGGTAGAGTGACCAGGTGTCCCACTTTACGACAGACTGCACAGCATTCTTTTATTCCAGTTGTTGAGACGATGTCCCACATTTTCATTGGCTCTAGTTTTCAAGAGTCCAACTGCTGCAGGACAGACGCTTCTATAAAATCTGGCTTTTATTCAACGGCTGTGCAGAAGGCAGGGGAGCTGTCATCACGGCGCTGTGTTTGCTGTCAAACTGAACACACATGGATCGAGCATACTTGCCGACCTCGAAACCTTAAAGAAAGGGAGGATTTCAAAACCAAAGCGGGAGGTCTGGGGGTCCTCTCCCAGAAAAAATTGAGTTTCAGAGATTTTGTTTCCTGCATTCTGGTGACTTTAAACAATGAAAATAACGAAATAAGTAAGGACGCTGATGTGTGCTGAGCGCTGCTCAAATATGAGCTCGAACTGCGCTGTGTCGTGAGCATAGACTGCTCTCTTCCACCCGGAAACAACATTTGGTGTAGCTCTGTTGTCGTCCGGGTCGAAACAGTAGGGATTATATACACGCTGTGCAGCGCTAGAAACGGGTTAAGCGGGAAAATTTGCCATAAATCGGGAGAATTGTGACCTCGGTAGGAAACTGGGAGAGGGCAATGAAAAACGTGAGTCTCCCGGGAAAATCGTGAGGGTTGGCAAGTATGGGGTCAAGTGCAGGTTAACATCTCAGCCTTGGTAACGTGTCCCACATTTGGTTTGTTGGGATCTGGTCGCCCTAGATGGAGGATAGACTAAAAGATCAGAAGGATAGAAACAGTAGAAAAGACTCACCCAGTCTGTGTTAGCGCTCCAGGCTGCTGCTACTGCTGATGACGCACTCGACAACCGACTCCTCGCTGCCTCGGACTCGGTGTGGTAGACCTGATGGCAGAAATAAAAGCACAGGGAGTCACTTTAAGTGCAGACAGAAACTATAAAAGTGAGAGTGTGAGTGATGTGAAGCCTGGAGCACCTCGTGGTCTCTCTCGGAGTTGGACTCGGTGTCGCTGGCTCCGGCTCCGGCGCTGCTGTCAGCAGTCGTCCGTGGAGAGTCTGGATAAGGCACAGCCACCATGGTACCGTCCAGGCTCACCTGGGACCTCTCTGTTATCTTATCGATTCCTAAAGGACGCAAGAGAAGCTACAGTAGAGCAGTAGCTTTATTTGGCTTTGCAGGGTTTGCAGTAAAACAACCTTTAGAGCTCTTAGACGACCATCATGAAGCGTTCAGCGTACCTGGAGTGGCCTCTAAGCTGGCTTTGAGTGTGCCCGGCTCAGCAGGTCCAGCAGTTCTGGAGCCCTCCTTGGACTCTGTCTCTTTAGAGTTGGCCCTGGAAATCCCAGACTTCTTCTTCTTCTGCAGTACCCTCTGAATAGACGCCGTGTCGGATGGCAGGTTGGCCAACTGGTGGAAGACGTTACGCTTCCTGATGATGGCGTACACCAGGTTGCAGTTACCTGAGAGGGATATTTAGTAAATCGGTGGAAGCTGGTGCTGTAACGGTGCTTTATTTGACTTCACGTGTATGTTCTCACCATCAAACTGATACTGGATGATGTTGTTGAAGACCTCCAGCAGGAAGAAGACCAGGTGGTGGTTCTGGGGGGAGGAGAGGAGGAACCAGGGTGAAGAGAAGGCCTCCAGGAGGTGGAGCAGCTTGTTGGACGCCACCATGGAGAGGCTCTTCAGATAAGGTGAAACTGTGGAGGGCAGAGACGGAGGCTTTAAAATACTCTGCAATTCTTTTTGATAGGACAACAGAACAAAATAGATGTTATCACACCTCATAACATCACATTCAAAAGACATGTTCACTGTCTCCTCTTTTTTTTAAACTGAAAACATCTGATCAAACAAAACAGAGGAGAGTATAACAGACCTAAGTCCACAAAAAAGTAAAAATAATATTAAGAAAAATAATGATTTGATTAATATTTACAACCACTGCACATAGAGTAAAAAATATTATAAAAACAATTATTTGATTAAATAAAAAATATTATATATCAAATTAATGTTGTGATAAACTGTCATTTATAAAAAAATAAAATTATTAGAAATATATCAATTTAATGTTGTGATACAATGTAATTTATAAAAATAAAAAGTATTATAAAATATATTAATTTAATGTTGTGATACTGTCATTTATAAAAAATAAAATTACTATAAAATATATTAATTTAATGTTGTGATAAACTGTCATTTATAAAAATAAAAATTACTATAAAATATATTAATTTAATGTTGTGATAAACTGTCATTTATAAAAACAAAAAATTATTATAAAATATATAAATTTCCCCCCGAAGATGGATTCCAGATCTGGCCCATTTCTCCCACATAATAGATTTCATGCCTATCAGTATTTGTTTGTGATACCAGATCGAGGCTTTAAGGGTGAAATACTCTGCAGTTCTAATATTGAGCCACCAGGGAGCGACCTTTCATATGTGATACTCACTGTTCACTATTATTGTGAGCAGGCAGTCAAACAGAGGCTGGAGCCGCTGGTGTCCACTGGTGATGATCTTATGGAAGATCTAAACATGAAAAATGAAAAGGGAATATTTACAGTGAGAGCTCTGCTGTTATGTTTTCATTCAGAGAATATCAGAAAATACAACAGAGCCACGCTTTAACAGAGAATATAAAACATCCTGTATCTGATGTCCTCTCACCACAATGAGCAGGTCAGCGTGGGTTCCTGTGAAAACAGGAATGTCCATCGGGACGCGGAGAGTGTACGGTTTGTTCAGACGGACGCCGAAGTTCCTCTCTCCACTCAACAGCAGGAGGATGAACACGCCGATGTGCATGAGACCCACACGTGCTGCACACAAACAAAAAGATGTGAGGTTTTCATAAATCTATCAACTCATCTCAATACGCACGCACAAACAAGATTAATATTTAATCCGTGTGACTCACACTGGTCCGCTCTGGCATCGTCCAGGCTGAAGAGGATGGGAACCAGCACGTCCAACACGTCGCTGCTCTTCAGCACGAAGAACAGGAATTTCTGAAAACATACAAAAGTCAGTCAGCGCTTTAAAGCTTCAAGTCTTCTGCTCAAGGGTACTCACTCACATAAAGAACTATATTAGCATTTGTTTGAGTTTTTAGATACATGTATACCTTTAAAGTCTGTATTGTATTAATTGTAAACGTTACTCCAACTTTGTATCTTCAGGATGATTCATAGAAAAGCTTGAGCTCTCACCTTGTTGAAGTCACAGAACTTCCAGAAGAGGATCAGCAGCTCCTGGTGGAACTGGATCTTCTTGGCGGAGTGAGGCAGGTAAGTCTGGACCAGAGGATTGTTCATCAGCCGACCCAGACCTTTCAGGATGAAGCTCAAGTCCTGAAGAAACAAAGAGAACACACACTTTAACATCCTACATCTTGCACTAAATGGTTTAGGGCCGAAATACATTTCTGATCTTCTGCTATGTTCTGAACCATCCAGACCTCTCAGGTCATCTGGATCAG
The DNA here is from genome assembly GCF_015220745.1 of Sebastes umbrosus. Taxonomy (NCBI): domain Eukaryota; kingdom Metazoa; phylum Chordata; class Actinopteri; order Perciformes; family Sebastidae; genus Sebastes; species Sebastes umbrosus. Next base: position 25,211,762 of record NC_051288.1, on the reverse strand, counting down.
GTCTGCTTAGTGTCCCCAGAGTCACAACTAAACATGCAGAATCAGTTTTTATGCACCAAATATTTGGAACAAGCTCCCAGAAACCTGCAGGACAGACTCCAACTCTGAGTTCTTTTAAATCAAAGCTTCAAACTTTCCTGTTTGCTGCTGCCTTTTATTAAACCAGATAATGATCTTATACTTATTTTCAATGCTGAATGGTGAGCGGTGTTTTACCTCTTCTCTGTGTATCCTGGAGAGATAATTCACAAAGAGGTTATCAGGTCCGGCTGCCTGGAAAAAACAAAAATACAGGATTTTAAAATCTGAATCAGTGATTTTATTATAATAACTAAAATGACCTCCCTCTCACCTCCTGCTCCTCCACAGCTGAGGGGGATGCGGAGGTGTCCAGGGCCTGGAGGGCGGCGCTGGCGGCCGACGCGGCCTCATACTCCAGGGTGACGATAAGGATCTGGACCGCCTGCTCCACCAGCTGCTCCCGGTGGTCGGAGAACAGCAGGTGGTTGTACGGGATGCCGTACCCGACGGCGTCGTAGGCACACACCACGTTGAGCAGGGAGGTGAACAGAGGCAGGGCGTGTCTGGGTGAAAGCGGTGAAAGACAGGTCGAGGTCAATCAGCGCTGTGTGGCTGCTGGATATCTGCTATCACACTTTTCCATGTGTTCAGAGACGACGGGCTCTTCAGAGGCAGTTATATGCTCCACAGCATAGCAGGGGGGGATGCACATGCAAGGGCGCAATTTCCAGACACAATCCTATTTCCTTTATTATTGTTGCTGTGCATATGTTGTGTGTGTGTGTGTGTTAGTGTGCGTTACCTGTTTTCTGTGGAGCAGAAGAAGGAGACCCAGGGATTGAAGTTCCTGCTCTCAGAGGACGGAGGAAGGTACATGGCCTCAGACAGACAGGTGAGGAGCAACTTCAGCAGCTCCGTCCTGAACAAACAACAACACAGGACGGATCCACGTTACTAGAAAAGTTACCTAGTTTATCCTCTAGCTGGACCGATATGTGTCCAAGATACGCTCTGAATGGTACTGGACCTGCACCACCATCTGTTCTGTTCCTGTTATAAACAGGAAAGCAGAGCCAGTTCTCCACATTCACAGATCTCACCTGTTGAGGTCGTGGACGTAGTTTAGAGGAGGTGACTGAGCGAAGCCCACGCCGGCCTCCCAGATGTACTCACAGCTGTCTATGGTTCGAATGTCCTCGGCTGGATCCTGCAGCAGAGACGACAGCAATAAAAACATGTGCATCAAACGGATGCTGGTGGTGGCATATGCATTATTGTATTTATATTATTTATTTATTTATAGACTAAACGATTAATCGGACATATAATTGACAGAATGACGAAAATGTCTGCCCGATGCTGAAGGTCTAAACGGAGCAGTGGGACTGTGTTCACACCTACTTCCACCGCGTGATTCAACAAGTGAGTACTCTGCTGACAATATCAGCGTGTGACACCTCAGCACCGATAACTACAGCGTCATGAATAGATGTGACGAGGTGCTGCCGTTGTTCTTCACAAGGAAACTGACAGCAAAGGGCACCGTGCCACAAACAAACTAAACCCAGGAAGCAGTGATGTGTTGATTTTGGCTCGTCTTTGTCACAGGTTGCATCCCTTTTTTAAGTCTCAAAGAAACTGTTTCATTTGAATGATTTTAGAGTTTTGAAAAAAATAAAACAAATCCCATATTTGACGAGGAAAAAATCAAACATTTCTAAAAAAATAAATAATTGTATGCCACAGATTTCTTTTCCTTGTTCCTTTAATCATCTCACGACACATTAGGTGGCTCTTGGGAGGGTTGGAAAATGTCATCATCATCTGAATGACCATATTCCAGCTACAGTATACCGCTGAGGCTCATGCACAAATTACTGAACGGGCCTAGTGGCCCAACAGGTTTGAAGTTAGTGCTAAAACTTATTGTTTGGAAGCCACAAATAGACACAAAATGACCACAAAGAGAAGTAAAACTAACCACAGAGACGCACAATGACCAAAACTACACACAAACAACCACAAAGAGACAGAATACGACCACAAAGAGATGCAAAACAACTAAAAAGAGACGCAAAACAACTACAAAGACACGCCAAATGACTACAAAGAGACGCAAAACGGCTGCAAAGAGATGCCAAACGACTACAGAGACGCAAAACAACTACAAAGAGATGCAAAACGACTTTATAGAGATGCCAAACGACTACAAAGAGATGCCAAACAAAAGAGATGCAAAATGACGACAAAGAGATGTAAAACAACCATAAAGAGACGTCAAACAACTACAAAGAGATGCACAACAACTACAGAGATGCAAAACGACCACAAAGGCACACAAAACAACCAAAAAGAGACACAACATTACTAAAAAGAGACGCAAAACAACTACAAAGACACGCCAAATGACTACAAAGAGACGCAAAACGGCTGCAAAGAGATGCCAAACGACTACAGAGACGCAAAACAACTACAAAGAGATGCAAAACGACTTTATAGAGATGCCAAACGACTACAAAGAGACGCCAAGCGACTACAAAGAGATGCCAAACAAAAGAGATGCAAAATGACGACAAAGAGATGTAAAACAACCATAAAGAGACGTCAAACAACTACAAAGAGATGCACAACAACTACAGAGATGCAAAACGACCACAAAGGCACACAAAACAACCAAAAAGAGACACAACATTACTACAAAGAGACGCAAAACGACGACATAGCGATGCAAAACGACCAGTGAGATGTCTCTTTGAATCTGTGTCTCTTGTTCTTATGTAGGAGCGGTTTAGGCCCTTTGCATGTCTGGGGCCCATTGTCTCATTATCCGTCCACGCTGAGGCTAGAAGACAATATGTATCTTGGTAATTTGGGTGAACTGACCCTTTAACTCAGACACCTTGTGACCTTGATCCTGACGGGGAAGTGAAAGCTCAAATGTTTCTGTGTTCATGCTTCAGCGGTCACAGAGGTCACAGAGGTCACAGAGGCAGGTGGGAACAAGCGACAGTCGCCGCTGGTCATTTTCCACCTTCGCCACTCACACGCTCCGCTGACTTTAACGTTTCCTCGTGGCGGCTGGCCGTGAGGTGTGAGGAGTGGTCCGATCACAGAGGGGTTAGGTTACTCTCTGTCACCTGCCGCGCTCTCCGGCAGCTGTTTGCTCAACTCGATTAAGACGTGTCCACCCTGTCCTTCTCAGCCCAGTTGTCAAACACGGCCACTCCTCCCTCTGTCTGTCGGTCTCATGTGGAGTAACTCATTAACTCCAGCTACTGCCGGAGAAGGTTGTGTGAAGGAGATAACAGCGTTAACTGGTACCGGCCGCCACCGGGCTAAAGAACAGCGACTCAGCTCTTATATGTTATTGACACTGTCGTAGCTGAAGGGCTCAAACTAAGTCAACACTCAGTAGAAGAAAGCTGGTTTCCTTCTTATGTGGAAAGACTCTGAAAGGACGAGCTCAAACTTTGAGTAATGCTCATTTGCTAGTTAGATGAGAAGATTGATATCACGTCTGTGTGTTTCATACAGAGGAGCTGGAGTCAGGTCGTGGTTATCCTAGCTGAGCATTAAGATTAGAGGCAGGTGGGAACAGTTAGGATATGTCCCCAAATGTTGACTATTCACTAGATTGTTCTGCAGAAATGTGATTCCTAGTTCATGGACAAGCCCGAGGCGAAGCTCTGGTCAGTCTCCTTAATTAGATACTGGATGTTGGCAGGTGTTTGCCCTCCAGCTGCACTCTGGGATAATCAGACCACAGCTGAACGGCGGTGTAACGGAGACTCACCGGGCTGCTCCTCTTGTGGCTCTGAGCGGTGAAATCTGGACAGAAGAGCAGGTCAGCGATGGCGAGCAGCAGGGATTCAGCCAGCGGCCGCGCTTCATCATCAACGCCGTCTTCGTCCAGATGCTGCAGGACAGAGAGACGAGTTTCACATTTATGGTTTAATTACTACAAACTACAGCCTCAGTAATCAACGCTTGTTATCGTCATTATTACAGATGTTTATGTTATGTGTCCACACCCTGTATGCATTGGCCATAATGAGTAGTTTAAGACGGGTTTACACCAAAAACTCCAGAGACTTTTAGTCCCTGGAACCACTTTTCAAGGAACTGAAAGGTTCCTTCAGCCCACTGTTGTCTGTGTTTCCACCACAGTCTAAAGACCTGTGAAGATTAGGTAAATTAGTCCGCTGACGTATGAAAAAGCAACATGACGTGTGACGATGGCTGCTGGTGGTCACCGTGGTAAACCAGCGGCGCCGGGATGAGTTTTGAAGTGTGGGGGGGGGGGCTAGCTTTGGATGACGTAACACAGTGTTTCGCTCTCTTCTACCACTCTCCCTCTCAGCTCACTCGCTCTTTCTCTCTCCGTCTTTTCTTAAAATGAGTCGGGAGGCCGACAGCAGAGCCTAACTTTACTTTTAATAATGTTATCAAACAAAAACAAATGGAAACGGGGCTTTAGTTCATATACAAATCAAAATGTTTCACTTGTTTCTTTTCTTTAAATCCAGTCAATAATAATTATTTCCCTGCAGAACCACAAACTGAATTCATACAACAACAGACAGTCTGTTCCATCTGCTGCAGCTCTGCGTTTGACTCCAGTCCCACACTTTAATTAATGGACATTCAATCCCTCCTTAATTCAACCACTGGCAGGGAGGATGGGTGGGGGGGTACAATATGGGCAGTGTTTGGACCGTGGGTCCCCTGCCGACCAGGTAACCAGAGAACCAGCAGCCGTCCGGAGGTAGAGGAGGAGGGAGGGAGGGGTTGGTTTGGGACGGTGACCTCGACGGCAGCAACAGTCTCATCTTACAGTCCAGATCCTGCTCTGAGAATCACCATCACGTCTGACCGCTGTGGATTATCATACGTGCTAATCTCAAAAGGCCTAAAATCCTGTGATGTCTGGAGAGCTGAGAGGCTGCTGACAGATTAAACTCTACAGACGGACAGGAGTCCTCTGTCTGCCGGTTCCAGCTCTGCTGCTCGTCTTAGACACCACTCAGGTTTTAAACGTCTACCTCTGATGAGAAGCTTGAAGGAAATTTCATACCAAAATTAGTCGTTTACACGATAATAACTAATTTCTTTAATGCATTAATGCAAATTGTGATTTTTAGGTTGTCATACTAGCTTCTCATGAAGGAGGTTAAATAACGCTCCGAACTTGCGTCAAATTTTGGCGAGGAAAACCTGTCATGTCAATCTTCAAAGGGGTCCCTTGATCTCTGACCTCCAGATGTGTGAATGAAAATGGGTTCTATGGGTACCCACGAGTCTCCCCTTTACAGACATGCCCACTTTATGATAATCACATGCAGTTTGGGGCAAGTCATAGTCAAGTCAGCACACTGACACACTGACAGCTGTTGTTGCCTGCTGGGCTGCAGTTTGCCATGTTATGATTTGAGCATATTGTTTTATGCTAAATGCAGTACCTGTGAGGGTTTCTGGACAATATCTGTCATTGATTTGTGTTGTTAATTGATTTCCAATAATAAATATATACATACATTTGCATGAAGCAGCATATTTTTCCACTCCCATGATGATAAGAGTATTAAATACTTGACAAATCTCCCTTTAAAGATACATTTTTAACAGATAAAAAATGTGTGATTAATCGCGATTAAATATTTGAATCGATTGACAGCCCTAAAAAAATATAAACCAATAAAAACAACCAAAGATGCAATAATATATATATATATTTTTTTAGCGGTCAGTTCACTCAAATCACGTCAAAAAACAAAGTTTGGGTTTTATTTGCAAATGTGTTGAGATCTGCTGAGATTTCCGCAAATTAATATTTAAAGGCGCCCTGCAGAGTTTTCTTGTAAAGAAAAGTTGTTTTCTATTATTCTAAGATGCTTAACAACATCTGGCAAACAATGAACACTAGCCTCTTGGCTAACTCGGGTACATTTGTTTGAATGTTAATTAATGTATATTGTCCCTTTTCAAATAGAAATTAAATTAAATGTTAGCTTTGTCACTGTGAGCAAGACTTGTTTGTATCCCAGTTATAATCTCCAAACCTTTTTTAGTTTTATTTTTTTTACCTTTAGGGGAACAAAATGTGTTTGTTTTTGTCATTTGGGTGAACTGGTCCTTTAAAATTGTTTTCTTTCTTTCTTTGTGTTTTTGCCAGAGGCAGCATGTCAACATGGTGATGTCATTAGACACTTTGTTTTCACATTAAACTGAAAATAGCTCTGCTGGTTACTGTCGGTAAATGACTTCCTGTCAACAGTAATTTAGATAATGAGACCGGAGAACAAAGAGACAGCCTTCATGTCTTACAGTAAATACAACTAATATAACACTCAGAGAGACGCTGGTTTGTAATTTAACTTGTAGAAACGGGGAATTATTGCTTCCTCAAAGCTTTCCTTTCCTGTTTCAGCCCACCGGCAGCACTGAAGACGATCATTCACCAGCTTCAAAATCATTAATGAACATGAAGACTTCACACTCCTCACGTCCTCCGACCTGATCACTCCAGAGAGTCTAAATGTTATAAGTCAGGGTACTTCGCCAAAACTTCAGGCCGCGCCCCCTTTAGGTGGATAGAAAACAGAGAAGATCTCATAGGCTTCAATGTGATCTGACGTATGTGTTATTGTAATTTTGACAAGTTCGTATGCATTCATCTCTTGTTATGTAAACGTTTGTTTTATAAACGTCTAATAATTATTTTGAGATCTTGCCTGAACCTGAGCGTTGGCGAGACCTTAATAAATGAAGGTTGATCGCCGCCATGTCCCTTCAGTCTTCCCCCGTCCAACACAGTGACCGGATATGGTTTATCCAGACATCTCTACATATCTGATTGAATCCCGTTAGACTAAGTGTTGTCTGTAATTAACCAACGTGTTCACAGCCAACTGTTTGATCTACAGGCTGAGATTTAGTTGGAGACGACAGTCTGATGCCGTTATAACGTTAACATATGACTGTATTAAGCTGGGCATACACTGTACGATTTTAGAAATGTTGTTGTGTAATTCCTACTCCAACTGTACGAGTAGATTGTTTGCGATGTAAAGCCAAAATCACACAGTTGAGGTGCTCACAGTCACTGTACGGTCCGATCATCAGCCACGACCTGAGTGCTCACAATGCACGTGTAAAATTAAAAAAAACAACACACAGCCCGCTGCAGGCCATTCTGGCTGCTGACAGTTGTCAATAGAGATTCATAGGACAGCTCTGAGGCAAGTAAAGTTTGTTTGCTGTCTGCTGAAACATCATAAAAAAAGAGGCGATGAAGAGAAGATGTTGGGGAATCGGCTCGTGGTTCTGCTTCAACTATACGAGAGCCTGCTGACGGCCGACCAAAAGCAAGCTGTACACACTACAAAGCAATACGTCATCTACTCTGGATGCCGTATTGCCGGTGTGATGTGTTTCTGCTTCACTACTTCCTGTAACAAGAGTCAGTGTCAGAGTCGTACCCCCGATCTTCCGGCTCCGGGCACTGTGGACCAGAAGAAGCCTCTCCAGTCGGCGTCCTCAAAGATGTAGGGCAGGATGCGGGTGAGCAGGCGGGTGCAGTTCAGGACGATCTGACGCTCTCTCTCTGAGGGGCAGCCGGTGTCGGCACTCTGGACCAACCGCTCCACCGCCTGACGGAAAAAACACACACATAGAGGACTTTAAGACCGTAGTGATGCTTCAACGTCGGGCGTCTCAAACACATAATGTCCCGTAGAAATCCTGAACCTTTTGATTTTAGGCAAAAAAGTGAATGAGAGTATTTCCCCAAAAGTGTTGCTTTAAAAAAATACTTTTGATTCTGTATCTCAACTATAAATCTGTTCCTCCTGTCTCGCCATCTCTTCTGTTATTCTGAGCCAGGTCTACAAAAGAACATCTGCTTTACTCTCATAACCTTTGACCTTTACAGACGCTGATGTGTGTAACGTTTAAAGTGTGGGAACAACAAACAGCAGCATTCCTTTGACTCGGACTGTATCCAGGAAGGAGAACACGTCACTCCTCCTCGCTGCCTGGAACAACTAACACCTGAAACACCACATCCTGTAGAGCCGGGTTACCTTGTAGCAGAGGGTTGCCAGGTTGGACGGAGACTCCTCTCTGACGGCTCTGATCTCTGCCGCCGGCACCAGAGCGAAGACGTCCTGGACGGTGGTGCAGGTGTCGGCCCAGAACTGATCCCAGAAGACATCGTCTGTGGCTTCTACGGGCTGAACGAGAGACACACAGCATGTTTTTAAAGCCAGAATCGATATATTTGCTTCATTTAAGTCTATCTGGAGGTAGAAGGAAGTTACTGCTTTTATTGTCTGAGTAACATGACGTCATATCCGTTCTGTATCCGTCAACCAAAACAAACCGCAGGTCCGTCGACCTCTCCTGTCACATTTCTTATATATTTTTTTAATTATTTGGATTTTAAGAAGTTTTATGTGTGTGTGTGTAAATAAAAAAATAAATTAAAAAAATCTAAAAATTACCAATTAATCTGCACAGTTATTTTCTCGATTCATTAATTTGTCTTAAATTGTCAGAAAATAGTGAAAAATGCCCAAAGTGACATGTTTACATGTCCTGTAGATTCAAATCAACTTTATCTAGTTAGTTCCACCTTAAATGCACCTGCCAGGGAAACACACACCTGCTGTCTGCAGCAAAACTAATTAAATTCAACATTTTTCAAGTCACAAGTCACATGTTGCATGTTCAAGTTGTTTAAGGATCATTTCACAAAATAAACAAGACATGAGGAGGATTATCCAGAAGGCCAAACAGAGTTTTCAGTCTCTTAAACAGCACAAAATAAAAATAAAATATAAAAATTACCAATTAATCTGCCAGTTATTTTCTTGATCCATCAATTTGTCTTAAATTGTCAGAAAATAGGGAAAAATGTCATCATAATTATTAAATGTTTAGTATTTTTGCATGAAAAATGACTCAAACAAGGCTGGAAACAGGCTGGATAGCAACTTTATCTAGTTAGTTCCACCTTAAATGCACCTGTCAGGGAAACACATCTGCTGTCTGCAGCAAAAATAAATAATTCAACATTTTTAAAGTCACATGTTGCATGTTCAAGTTGTTTAAGGATCATTTAACAACATAAACAAGACATGTGGAGGATTATCCAGAAGGCCAAACTGAGCATTTTCAGTCTCTTAAACAGCACAAATATTTATAAAACATTAATATTTCAGGAGATATATTAGCACTGTGTGTGGAAACCCTCATTTATAAACTGCCTGCAGTGTTTTCCTGGTTTTGCTCTCCACTTTGTGTCATCTGAGCAGCAGTTCATGCTGCCATCTGGCACTCACACTTTATCTCCACTGGCTGAATTTAAACCACAGACGCTCAACAGACTCTCTCTGTGTTTCTACTGAGTTTTATTCTAAAGAACGGAGTTTTATTATAGAGAACCGACCTGTGTTTTGGTTGTGAGTTGAATCACAGCTTTCCTGAAGTGAAGTTTGGTGTTGGCGTTTCCCATGTTGTGTCACAAAGCAGCTGCTGTCTGTTAGGATCCGTGTTAACACTCAGTAGAGTCTCAGTGGAGTCACTAGAGGAGGATAATCTCCTCATCCACCTCGCACAGACGCTCTGCGCTCCTGATGCCTTCAGGGGCTGCTCGGATTCTCCAGCTTCAAGAGAAGGGATGTCAAAAATACCTACTTTTGTTGTTGTTTTTTAAGTTAAGTGGTTGTGTTTGTTTTGCTAGCAAACAATGTGACGCTGTTTTATGCTGCAAGCGTGAAAAAAAGGAGAAAAAATGTAAATATGCGATGTGTAAATTATATTTTTTTGCGCATCATACGGCCTATACTTCAAATAAACTAAACAAAAACACATGATCTTGACAATGACCTCAAATCATAACAAAATAAAAAAATAAAAACAATAAATAAAAATAAAACACAGCCCCCAAACAATACTACAGCTTTACACAGAATCAAAGAAATAATAATAATAATAATAATATAATTATATATATATGTATATATATATATATACTATATATATACATATATATATATATACATACACATGACCTCCATAACAAACTCACAAAATAAAAAACAAAACAAACAATAAATAAAATATAAAAACAAATTAAACACAGCCCCCAAACAATACTACAGCTTTACACAGAATCATAGAAATAATATTAATAATAATATAATATAATTATTATATATACTGTATATGAGCTCCATAACTAACTCACAAAATAAAAACAAAACAAACAATAAATAAAATATAAAAAACACAGTCCCCCTAATAATAATAATAATAATAATAATAATAATAATAATAAACATAGCACTTTGCAAAACAACGTTACAAAGCGCTTTATGGGAAAAACAAAATTACACAATCAGTAATAAAAACACTAACAAATGCAATGCAAGTGGAGAGAATTAAATCAAATAAATACCCAAAAATAAAGAAAGAAAAAAACAAAAACAGTCAAATAAACAAATAAATCGCATAAAGCATGATGGAAATGGGAAAATTAAACTTTGGGCGACATTAGCCTAATAAAATTAGGTTTTATAAATATGGTGATTTAAATTATGTTACTGCCTCAGTGAGAATGACGTATACTTATGTTACACATTGTATTTGCGTTAAACAAACTCTGTCTTTGTTATGTTTCTATGTCTGCTCAAGAGAAAGGCATAATTCCTACGGTCCATAAATGCAGCACAAATCAACCAGGATCCAGAGTTTCAACTTCCGGGTTCCTAAAGTACATATTGACCTTCATTCATGTTATTCATGTTACTCATCAGATAAAGTTCCTTCATTTACATGTAAGACAATGTGATCCAGACATAGTTATAAAGACTGAAACACTCACATCTTCATCTCCATCATCCTCCTCCTCCTCCTCCTCCTCATCATCATCACATTACATCATGTCATCAACATTAGATTAAGTTAATAGTTAATTTTCCAATATATAAATGAGACAGTGGACAGTGGATGGACCCATCAACAGACTAATTTAATATTAATTTAATTAATTAAATAATAAATAAATAAATAAATAAATAAATTAATTAATTATTAATTAATATTTTAATTAAGTTAAAATGTAGCCTATCATGTTTAGTCATGTTTCCAAGCAAAAACAAAGATTACACTAACTTCTCATTGAAGAAAATATGACTTTGAAAGTACGAAATGAACAGCATGCATAGTAAAATAAAAAATAAATGAATATATAAGTAAATGACTCGATAAATAAATAAATAAATATGTCATTAAATGCAGCAAAATAATTTTGAAAATAAATGTAGCTATTAATTAATCGATGAAATGTGACATTAATTGATATATCTGTTTTAATTTGCTTCATTTATTTATCTTTGTATTAATTACCTTATTTATTTACTCTTCTGTTTAATTTTCCCTTTTATTTATTTCTGTTTTTATTTTTATAAATTTTTGCATTTATTTATTGTTGCATTTATTTTTTATTTATTTTGGCATTTACTTTTTATTTATTTATTGGTGACATCAGAGTGACAGCCCCCTCATTTTGCCTAATGAGGCAAAAAATGCATTATGAAATGTAAAAAGAAATGTGTAAAAAAAAAGTATAAAGAAAAGAATACAGACATATTCCACGTTTGTCGAAATAAATAAGTGGTGAAATACAAAGGGAAAATCATGCATAAATAAATACACACATGTAAAAATAGATAGAATTTAAATAGATATATAAATAGATTAAAAATTCCTTAGAAATGGAACCCATTTTCATTCTCATATCTGGAGGTCAGAGGTCAAGGGACCCCTTTGAAAATGGCCATGACAGTTTGTCCTCGCCGAAATTTAGCGCAAGTTTGGAGCGTTATTTAACCTCCTTCGTGACAAGCTAGTATGACATGGTTGGTAGCAATGGATTCATTAGTTTTTCTAGTTTTAAAACTTTGCAATTTGTGTTAATGTGTTAAAGAAATTAGTGGCGTAACGCGTTATTATCACATTAACTTTGACAGTCCTAAAAATAATAGGTCATGAAGCTTTCAAAGCTGAACATATTGTGTTTTTCCGAGATGTGACATGGTGCCACCTCATTGTTTTTTTTATACTAGAGGGACTTTACGTTAAAGACACACCCTTAAAGGACTGAAACCGTTTCTTCTTCATGTGGTCATTATTAGTACATATAGTAGTCAACCCGTTACCCAACTGGTGTTGTTGTGGTGTCACTGGTGAGACTCTGAGGTGTCACAGGGTGTGGACACCAACATCCTGCAGCTTTATGGTATCCACACAGTCATAAACATGATTCATTGATCCATTAATATTGATCCGTATTCACGTTAATGTGTTAAATTCACCACATCAACAGCTGCATGTCCAATCGGACAGCTCAGCTTCCGACATACCAAAGTTATCGCAATGCTTCCTGGGAATTACAGATGTGGATTAACAGCATTTACTCATCCACTCGCCCTGCAAGCAGCTATTTCTTCACACCTCATCAAGTGGGCCAGCCTGTCGAAGAGCTCCTCAGCCAATCAGGACTCTCCCTCCCACCCTAAACACCACCAACAAAACAGAGAAACCCCTGAGGAGGTTCCCAGACAGCTCTCTGCAGGCATGCTGTTTGGATTTCAATCTGTGCAGCGAGACGACACGATGAAGAACTTTGGTGTTTTAATATGCATCCTGGCAGCTCTGACAACAACTGAAGCAGTAAGGACATTTTTTATCTCACTTGAACTGAAATGTTGCATTTATTTACAGACTTTTTTTGCACTTTTAGGGCTTATTGAGAGGAAAAAGAAGGCAGAGATTTTCTGGTTTCTCTTCCTCCTCCTCGTCTTCTTCGTCCTCTTCGTCCTCTTCGTCTTCGTTCTCCTCCTCCTTTGAAAGTTCAGGTGAGAAACTCCACATTCGCCAATGCTCTCTGGTATTACACATGAACATCAGGCTGTACTGAAGTGTGTCATTTCCCATGTTGTGCAGGAGGGATCTGTCTGAATGGAGGCAGCTCGGTCCCATCCCTGACTTCGGGTGAACACATGTTCTGTCTGTGTGCTGATGGTTTTGAGGGCAGACACTGTGAAACAGGTAAGAAGCTGAACCAACAAACCAATTGGCATTCATCTTCTTCCACATTTTTAACGAACTGTGTCCTTTAGTGAAAGGAGCTCAGTGCTACGACGGCGTGGGACTGTACTACAGAGGCAGAGCGTCTAAATCAGAGAGTGGACGAACATGTGAGAAGTGGGATTCAGACACCAGGGCGCTGTACATGTCTACTGATGTCCGCTCAGGGAGGCACAACTACTGCAGGTAGGCTGCCAAGAACTCCAGATATATAATATATACAGCCTGTAAATCAGAGGTGTGGACTCAAGTCAGACTCAAGTCACAAAGCAAGTTAATCCCACATTTTTTAACTGTTCAAATGTACCTTAAAGAGAGATTTGTCAAGTATTTGTAAGGGCTGTCATAATTAACACGATGTTTTAACACTATTAATTTCTTTAACGCATTAACGCAACTTACAATTTTAAGGTTACAGTGAAGATACTGGTATCATATGAAACTAAAAAACCTAATGAATCCATCGGTACCAATCATGTCATACTAGCTTGTCGCAAAGGAGGCAAAATAATGCTCCAAACTCACGCTACATTTTGGCGAGGAAAAACTGTCATGGTCATTTTCAAAGGGGTCCCTTGACCTCTGACCTCCAGATATGTGAATGTAAATGGGTTCTATGGGTACCCACGAGTCTCCCTTTTACAGACATGCCCATTTTATGATCATCACATGCAGTTTGTGGCAAGTCATAGTCAAGTCAGCACACTGACACACTGACAGCTGTTGTTGCCTGTTGGGCTGCAGTTTGCCATGTTATGATTGGAGCATATTGTTTTATGCTAAATGCAGTACCTGTGAGGGTTTCTGGACAATATCTGTCATTGTTTTGTGTTGTTACTTGATTTACAATAATAAATATATACATACATTTGCATAAAGCAGCATATTTGTCCACTCCCATGTTGATAAGAGTATTAAATACTTGACAAATCTCCCTTTAAGGTACATTTTGAATGGATAAAAAATGTGTGATTAATTTGCTATTAATCGCCTGAGTATATCTGTATTAATTGTATCATAAATGGTGTATTTTAGTGTATTTTCATCAAATTTACAGTCCCAGTTGTAGTAAGGTGTCGTAGAATTAATTCTGTTGCATCATTATACATGGGATCTTTGCTATAATGGTGATATTGCCTTTGACGTTTAGATTTTATACTAGGCGAGGATGGAAATCTTAGTTTTTCCTTTATTGCATCTCCATTTACTCTGGAATGGTTATATAAATAGGTTTACTTACAGTTCATTCATATTCCTTAGCTTCTTACCTTTCAAAAGAGACCACATATATACATCTAAGCCTCATGGTTGAGGAGCCGGTCCTGATTCATATTGAGTGGTTGTTTTAGGCGTTTTTTCCGAGGGCTTTAGGAGGATAATTTGGAAATTGTTCCAAATTTGGAATCTTGTTTCATTTCAGATCCAAAGTGCTGGAATAGAAAGTCAAAAACATACAATTAATATCTTTACTGTTGGATGGATTTGATGTGTTTTACAGGAATATTCACTACAAACGGCGTCCGTGGTGTCACGTGTGGAAAAACCAGCAGCTGGTTTGGGAGTATTGTAGTATTCCACGTTGTGGTATTGAGTTGTGTAAGTGGATTCTCTCTTTTGACAGTCTTCCAATACAATCCAAACCAAATTACATGATTCATCCGTGTTAAACACTCTCTAATCTTGTAGTTCCAGCCCCACCCTCACCTGCACCACCTGCACCCACGGAGCCAGAGCCAGGTAACTTCCTGTCTTACTGAACTCACTGTTTCACATGTTCGTGCTGTTTCCCCTCAGCGGTTTTTGAACTTTGTGTCACCCCCCCATCCAGCTGCAGAGTCGTCATGTGGCCAGCGCTCCAGGAGGAAGCTGATGAAGATCGTGGGTGGAACAGTTGCCACTGTGGAATCCCACCCTTGGGTCGCTGCCATATTTTGGCGCAGCAAATCCAAGGAGAGGGTTTTCCGCTGCGGGGGCAGTCTGATCTCAGCCTGCTGGGTCCTCACAGCTGCCCACTGCTTCCCCGACGGGTAGGAAGTGACGTCACTTACTGAAACCACGGCAGGTGCTTAGAAATGATGAGTGACTGGACTTCTCTTGTGAATTTTGTGTTTCTAGCTCCCACGCCAAGCAACGTCGCTTCTCCGTCATCCTGGGGAAAAATGTCATGAATGAGACCGACCCGACTGTGGAGCAAACATTCAGGGTGGAAGAGATCATCATGCATGCCGGGTTTGACAACAGTGATGGGGACTTCAACAACGACATCGGTATGAACGTAGATATATATACATAGATTCGCCTTTGGATTGTACATCAACGTCGCCGCCATATTGGGGAGGTCAGGACTGGCCTGTAAACACATACAAGTGAACGGGGGAGCTGCTGTTTTTCTCTTTCTACTCCTCGTAGATCATAAACCTTTGGAATATAAAAATGACTAAACATTATGGTGCTTTTTATCCAGAAAAACAGCAGCTCCCCCGTTCACTTGTATGTGTTTACAGGCCAGTCCTGACCTCCCCAATATGGCTGACGTATCACATGCGGTGTCTACTTATATACTGTACATCTATGAGTATGAACACGTCTTTAGATGCTTCAGTATTGATGATGTGATGTAATAAAAGCAGTAATTCTTTGATAAATGTCGTGCAGCTCTGCTGAAGCTGAGGGCCAAACATGGGAAGTGTGCAGAGGAGAGTGACTCGGTGAAGACCGTCTGTCTGCCGCCGGCTCAGCAAAGCCTCCAGCCTGGAGTCACCTGTGAGATCGCTGGATATGGGAAAGAGAAATACGGTGAGGAACGACCTCTGAATACTGTTGTCCTGTCTGACTGTGAGGTGGACATACGGCGTTAGATTGCATCACACCCAAACGTGATAGTTTTACTAAACCATTGGTATTGAGGGGCCAAAACCAAAGGGTCTTCCTCACGTTGTTGCAACAACTTCAGAAGCAATTATTATGATTTTACATGGTAACACGTGTAGCGTACATGTAGCGGACTCAGTTTAAAAGCTAGAATGAAGATACTGGTATCATATGAAACTAGAAAACCTAAATAATCCATTGGTACCAACCATGTCATACTAGATTGTTGTAAATAACGTTCCAAACTTACGCTAAATATTGGCGAGGAAAAACTGGCATGGTCATTTTCAAAGGGGTCCCTTGACCTCTGACCTCCAGATGTGTGAATGTAAATGGGTTCTATGGGTACCCACGAGTCTCCCCTTTACAGACATGTCCACTTGCACTTAGTGGACGATCATGCAATGAATCACGATTAAGTATTTGAATCGATTGACAGCCCTGGCTGTAACCACTCGGCTACCAACAGCCATATTTCACTCTTTCAGTTTTATCTCATGTGAGCTTTCAGCTGCATCTCACAGTCTTCTTCAGCTCTATTTACTGAAGCAAGATCACGGATCACATCTAATAAGATGTCATATATGACACCTGAGCCACGTGAAGACCGTGAGATGCAGTTGAAAGATCCAACAAGCCAGAACTTGGACCTTTATTACATCAAAATCAAACTTCCTTTATCAACTTTATGAAGTAAAATCTGCAGTTGTAACTCCAACCATCAGATAAATGTGGTGTAAAACTGCTCTGTAATAGTACCTAAGTGAAGGTAATTAGTGTGTTTGTACCTGTCATTATGTGTTTTACACACCGTGATGAGTTGTACAGTATTTTAACAGCGTTTCTTCTCTCCAGGTTTGTGGTACAAGTCGCAGTTCCTCAGAGAGGCTCAGGTGAACCTCCTCGCCGACGATGTGTGTCAACACGAGGACTATTATGCAAACATGATCAGTGATAACATGTTTTGCGCCGGTCGTCCCGACTGGAGCCAGGATGCCTGCGAGGTATTCACGACGAGTCCAGACTCGATTCACGGATCACTTGTGGTTGATTTCCTTTTAATGCTGCTCGTCTCTCTCTCTTCTCTTCTCACAGGGCGACTCGGGAGGCCCTCTGGTGTGCGAGGTCGGCAGCAGGCTCTTCCTGTTCGGAGTCATCAGCTGGGGCGACGGCTGCGCGAAGGAGAATCGACCCGGCGTTTACACCCGAGTGACCAATTA
This sequence comes from Sebastes umbrosus, assembly GCF_015220745.1. NCBI lineage: Eukaryota > Metazoa > Chordata > Actinopteri > Perciformes > Sebastidae > Sebastes > Sebastes umbrosus. The sequence goes on along the minus strand of NC_051288.1, from coordinate 25,194,498 downwards.
CAACCGGTGGATAGAGGAGAAGACGGGGCTGCCGTCCATTGCTGCCGGCTCCATGTTTCCTCAGAAGTGAGGCTGCTGCTGTTTTGCTCGTTTCCTTGGTGGCCTTAAAGGATAAAGCTGCAATATTTTACATTTTTCTTAAACATCCCATGAAAAGGCAAAAACCAACGATGAATTCATCCACTAACAAACATCATCAGTATATCTAAAGCCTGATATATCTTATTCCTGTGTGCAATACAGCTCCATTGTCAAGACTAAGCTATGTGAGGCTGTACTTAGACTACATCCACACTAATACCTTTTTGATTTAAAACACATAACGTTTGTTATGTTTATTCCTAGCGCCCCTCCCTCCAGAGTAGGCTCTCATGACCCAACCCCCTTTTTGGGGGAAAACAACCCCGTATCGCTCATAGACGGCAACGGTCCAGACACACTGGGCGAGTCAGCAGCGCCTGATGATTCACAGCAACAACAGACAGTGAAAGTGATCGTTTGACTGTATATTGACATCGTACCAGCTACATTACTACAGTTTTGATGTCGTAGATGTTGTAGAACATGCAGTGACTTGCACGGCTCCATGAATGAACACAGTACTGGGTTTTAACTGTGGATTGTTACTATAATTTACAAATTACCACATGTTTCTTAACCTTTTTCTGTCTAAAGTAAATATAAATGACATTTATAATGAAATGAAATGGCCATTATGAAAGGCAAACTCTATGTAGAAAGAAAGGGCTGACGGCAGCAGCAGCAGTAACGCAGTTGGTGTGAACAACCGACGCGTGAGTCACGCAGCAGTTCAGCGAGGCAACCGTCAGGCGCTGCTCACGCTCCCAGTGAGTTCAGTAAGCAGAAGAAGTTGAAGCATGTCTCCAAACTTCTAATCCAAAAACGCTGATCTATGATTTGTTCCCCTGCCATGTCCTAAAATAGATATAATTGAGGGTCTTTATGGTGTCAAGCTATTAACCAGACAGATTTGTTTATGCGCCAGAGATTCACACAAGTTCACACAAGATGGGCAAATTACTCAGTTTTATTTTTTAAGTAGGTCTATTTAACATAAAAATGCTGCTGCAGTGTACTTATTATTTTGTTATTTTCAGTCTTTAAAAGTCACCAGAGGGCGGGAAACAAAGTTTCTGAAACTCTAATTTGGCATAGTTACGTTAGCAAATGTAGATTCATCCGCAGCTGAAAGTAGTCCCCAACAAATGCAGTATTTCCTCCTGTTTGAGTAAAGTTTGGTAAAAACTACAGTGACCAGCTGTTTTAGGAAAATACTGAGTCTTTATTAATAATGAAACTATATATTTATGAGTAGTAAGAAGCAATGTTCTTGGAGCTGAGAGCCACAGAGAGGGCAAAGACGTTATAAAGTATTAAAAGACGGACTAACACGTTGTTGGTTTGGGTCCTTTCGTGGGATTTGTTTAAAATCTCCAGCGTTACCGTTGAAGGATCAGTGATATGCATGTTTTAGCCCATTTGCTATAAATCATGTCTATTTTACATCACAGTTAAATTCTGCAAACATGCACGCTGCTTTGTTTTACATTTTGGGATATATTTTTCCAGTTTCCATTCATTTCTTTCAATAGTAACAAATACAAACTATCTGACTTCACAACATGTATTTAAAAGTGGTCAGCAATAATGTAAAATGCACATGATTTGTAGTTAAACAGCTCAAACATGCAAAAAAAAAACCTGTTATGGTCCTTTAATATATTTTTTAAGCTTTGTTTTTTTTTAATACTGAAATTTAATTTCAATACATACAATGTGTCAGGGTGTTTTGTAAGTATAAAGTTGCTCTTACTGCACTTAATGGCGAGCTAATTATTTCTATCTTTTAAAGAGTGATTTATTTTTATATTTTTTTAGATTATCTTTTGTAGATTTTTTCATAATTTGCAGAGATGTTTTTGTTCATATTATTATTACCCCTTTTTCTACATTTTTGAGGTCATTTCTAAATAAAGAAGTCCAGCAATTTATTACAGAAACTTCCAACCTTTGATTCATGCTTACGCTTACTTAGTAAAACCACATTGTTTACTGCATGTTCTGGATTTTATTTTTATTTTATGCTATTTAGCTAACCATACGTTTTAAAAACTACTGAATTGTTTATGTTGATATTGCATCATTTTGTACTTTTATATGTTGTTTGTTGTTTTACACCAAAGACCACATTGGAAATATCTGTTAAACAGTCGCATGAGTGAAGTTGTACAAATATCTGAGCAGAAATATACGAATAAACTAACTGTAAATATAAATCAAGATGAAAGCTTCACACCAATGATGACATAGCCTATAATTATCTTCCTCCAGCTGCATGTAATGGCTCTGGGTGCCTAATAATACTCTCATTACAGTATTTTTATAGCCTGAAGTGTTGCTTTTATTGTGTTGTAAAAATACAAAGACAGAGTGTAATAGCAGTAACAGACCGACTGTTTTAATGGAAAACATTTCCGTTCAATGCCACACTTGAATGTCTTGCTCTTGTAAATAAAAAGTGTTTCTTTATGTGTTGAGAAAATTCTCCTACTTCTTAAGAAAAATAAACTACTTAAAAAACCTTGTGGATCAGCTGGAGAATATGGAGGACGGAACCTGCTAAAATAAAAAATAAATGAATAAATGAATGACTCGATAAATAAACAAATATGTCATTAAATGTAGCAAAAAATAATATTAAAAATAAATGTAGCCATTAATTAATTGATTAATTAATAAATTCCCTTTTTTATTCTTCTGTTTAATTTTCCCTATTATTTATCTATGTATTAATTTATATTTCTTTTTAAATGTATTATTTATTTATTTTTGCATTTTTTTTGTATTTAAATTGAGTGACAGAATAATGAGGCAGAAATGCATTAAGAAATGTAAAAAGAAATGTGTGAAAAAAAGAACACAGAAAGAAATAAGTTTGGGGAAATAAATAAGGGGTGAAATGCATAAATAAAAAATAAGTGCAAAAAGAAATAAATTCATTTAAAAATTAATAAAAGTAAAGGGATCAAGAAGAAGAGTAAATAAATAAGGGAATTAACACAAATATATTAATTAATGGCTACATTTATTATTTTTAATATTATTTATGCTACATTTAATGACATTTATTTATGAAGTAATTCCTTTATTCATTAATTTATTTTGTATTTATTTAAGCATTTATTTTCATTCAAAATAAATTGATTTATTTTGCATTTATTTTTATTTGTTTATTTAGTTATGCATTTATTTTTTATTTATTTATTTTTTCTCTGTTTTTAATTTATTTTATATTTATTTTAAAATGCATATATTTATTTATGTATTTATACATTTATTTATTTATTTTTTCATGCAAGATTTTCCCTTTGCATTCCGCCCCTTATTTGTTTCCCCAAACTTATTTATTTCTATATTCTTTTCTTTACACATTTCTTTTTACTTTTATTTAAAATGTATATTACTGCAAATTGATCTTTATTAATTCCCCTGGCTGTTTTGTTTTGACCACAAGGTGGTGCTGTTGTAGTAAAAGTTAAACAGGTGACACAGATGATGACTTGATTATCCTGCAGGACTGAAAATGTGTGTAAAGTGGTTTCTTACACTTTACTTCTGTTTGTCACCTGATGGAGGCAGAAGCTGTTTAAATTAAAATAAAAAAATCCAAGATGTGCTTCAAGATGTGTGGAATTCAAAGGCTACCAGCACAGCTTTAATGGGTGATTTCTCATTGATTCATATTTAATAAAATCATCCTGCAGGGATCAGTGTGAGTCCTCTCCAGATGTGAGTCTCCAGGTCATGTAAGTGACATCATCACTCATCAGGTTGTTTAAGTTGAGAATGAACTGAACTCCTTTAATGAATCATCAGCAATTACTACTGACCACTTTTTAACATTTCAAACATGCTCTTCTGTTATGAAATGGACTTTTGTGGATGTGTTTTGTGTTCTTTTAAATCATGCGTGCTGGTTGGTGCTGTGATGCAGTGGTTGTAAACCAGTAAGAGGGTTTGATTCCCAGTCGTTTTACCATCTCCATGATCTCTTTGACATTCACTGAGAATAAGTGTGTCTGCAGTTGTGGAAGAAGTGCTCACATCCTTGTGTCTCTTTGCGCTCATTTTGTGCTCATTTTCTCACTGTGGTCATTTTGCGTCACTTTGTGCACATTTTGTGCTAATATTGCATCTCTTTTTGGGCGTGTTGCATCATTTTGCATCACTTTGTTCTCATTTTGTGTCACTGTGCTCATTTAATGTCACTCTGTGCTCATTTCACCTCACTTTGTACTCATTTTGTGCTCATTTTACATCGCTTTGTGTTTATTTTGCGTCACTTTGTACTCCTTTTGACTCACTTTGTGCTCATTTTGCATCACTTTGTGGTCGTTTTGCGTCCCTTAGTGCTCATTCTGCATCTCTTTTTGGGCGTGTTGCATCTCTTTGTGCTCATTTTGTGTCACTTTGTGCTCATTTTGTGCTCATTTTACATCGCTTTGTGTTTATTTTGCGTCACTTTGTGCACATTTTACGTCATTTTGTCCTCGTATTGTGTCTGCACATTTTGATCAATTTGTGCTCATTTTGCATTGCTTTGTGCGCAAATTGCGTCTCTTTGTGCTCATTTCGCATCTTTTTATGCTCATTTTGCGTCTCTTTGTGATTATTTTGCATCTTTTTATGCTCATTTTGCATCTCTGTGCTCATTTTGCATCACTTTGTGGTAATTTTGAGTCTCTTTAAGATCAATTTGTGCTCATTTTGCATTTCTTTGGGCTCATTTTGTATCTCTGAGGTATTTTTGTGGTATTTCTGAGGTATTTTGTGGCTGTCTTGCCCCCTGACCCCTTTGACCCCTTTGACCCCTGGACCTGTGATCCACCCGTGTGTATGTGACTGTCTGACTATTTGCTGTTCCCTTCAACGGACTGACGACTCGTTCAAATATTCTCCATCACCTCCGTGCAGTCCAACAGGTTCCTCAAACACAAAACACTTAAAGACAATGAGACGTCTGTTGCTTCACGTTGGGCTCATTCATCGACTCTTTGGCACATGAGATGTCATAAAAAACAACAACATGTAGGATAATAACTAGAAACCATCATTTATTGTCAACCGCCAGTATGCAGTCTTTCATAGGAACCAGTTCTTCATCTAACATGAGTCATCATCATCATCATCAGATACTCTCGGACGGTTGGGGCGGCCACTCTTTACTCTTTAAATCTTTCCAGACTTTCAGGTATTTCACCTGATCAGCCACTCAGAGCTCATCTGTTGAACGTTTTTCCATCTTGTGCCAAACAGATTATCAGTACTGAGTCTTTTAAATCACATGAAACACATCACCTAATGTCTCTATATACTTTAGTCTATTTCACCGTCGCTACATGCTGTTTAGAGAGTTTAAACTATCACACATAATTGAGATTACATGTGAGCACAGACACTCCCACTGAAAGCTCTCGCTGTGTGAGGTGTGACCGGGAGGGTGTGACTTCGTACTTGTCCCCAAAACTAACTCCAACCTGTTTTCAGAAGACAACCTGCCATCCTGTGCGTGTGACATAAAGTAAAGTAAGTACATTTACTTTGAGATAATTATGCAATATTCACCAAATTGTTGGAAAACAAAATGTTTCGTTGTATCATTAGTAATAATATTCTGTAATACTGCTCAGTAGAGATGCATTTAGTACTTTCGTACTGGTGTCCTGATGCATCGTACTTCATTTTTGTGTGTTTAGAATGATTGTTTGCCTCTAAAAAGTGTTTCTAAATAAAATCTATTTTAACAAATTCATTTCTTTTTCATTCAGCCGTCTCCAGCAGCCATGCATAACACTGCAGAAGCCCACTCCCACACCCTCACCACCAACCGCAACTGCACCATGGAGCTCACCAATGTCAGCTCCGTCTTCTGTCTCGTCAACCCAAAGTAAGAAACTCTGATTTTCTCTTTTGTGCATGATTGAACCAATAACGACAGCGATGATTTAAATACCTGACATGTAGGGTGGATTAGCCTCTAATGTGGGACAGATTTTGCATTTAAAGTTTCTGGAATAGATTGTGATACCCAGTACTACTCATAAAGGAAATGGTAGACATATCAGTTCTGTCATGTTTGAAATGTGGGACACTGAAAAGTCTGTTGAGTGTCTGTAGGAAACTCTCGAGGCTGAATGTGCAGCCCCATTTTAACAATGTTATTGCTGTTACAAAACCTCGGCTTATGTGTTGATAATAATAATAAATAAATAAAGAATATAATAGTTTTTAAGCATTTAGGCATATTAGAAAGACATTAAATTAGTTTGAGGAGGACCGACACCCACTGGAGTTTACAGGCGTCCCATTTTACAGCAACTCACTCTGCTTGAATCCATTTATGCATGAAAGTACATTTACACCAGGATGATTTTGAGTATGAGTATTTCTATTGTATTCTACTTCATACTTCATTTCACATTTATTTAATAAAAGTTTCAGGTCCAAATATGTAAAATAAAATGTAATAAAAACATGAGAAAGTAGAGAAAAGTAAAAAAAAATTAAAACAGATTTGTGCAGCAGAACTTTTTATTTTCTCACGTCACCTCAGATTTATCTCGTGTCCCTTTGGAGGGGCTCGACCCCTATGTTGGGAACTAAACTATAGGGACCAGAATACATTAAAGGAACAGTGTGTAGCATTTAGGGGGATCTATTGAATATGATATAGTACATTTTCTTTCGAGTATAATCACCTGAAAATAAGAATCGTTGTGTTTCTCGTTAGTTTAGAATAAGCTATCGTACTTGCCAACCCTCCCGATTTTCCTGGCAGACTCCCGTTTATCATCGCCCTCTCCCGGTTTCCTCCCGGGGTCACAATTCTCCCACATTTATGGAAAACTTTCACACCTTTTTTCCTTTTCGTTATCTCAACCTCAAGTAAGGTTTTAAACGCAGGACTTGTAATAATCTAAATTCTGGATCCTCTTCTTCCCTGCAGGGTGCACATGGAAAGCGGCTTCGTCTACAACCCTCCGCAGCCGACCCTGCGCACCACCAAGACCGAGGTGTGCTCCTTCACTAAGGATGACAACACGGTGTCGGGCGCCGTCGGCGTCCTGACCTACGAGCTGTTTCACATGCAGAAACGCCACTGCAACGAGGTGATCGCCATCATGTTCTCAGTGCCATTCGACTACAATTTCTACAAGAACTGGCTCGGGGTGGGCATATTTGAGCACACGCGAGCCTGCGACGACAAGCTGTTCGACTTCATGTACAAGGGAAAGGATTTCACCAACTTCGTGCGACACGAGGCCGACGGCTCCGGGGTTGTGTACAAGGGGAATATGCTGGACGTGAGGGCCTGCATGAACGATGAGGGCAAGGCCATTATTAAAGTGGAGCTGTATGACAAGATGGGCAGATAAGTCTGTTTGTGATTGATATGGAATAAAGTATGAGAAGCAGATATTCCTTCGTGTCATGTATGGGTGCTTTAAATGAATAAAAAACAATTTAATAGATTCATTGTGCTTGAAGTTTTTTGTGTCATCTTTAAGTTTTACGTCTCTCAAGCAGATTTAACATGAATCATACTTCACTTTGAGTAAATGATTACAATAAACAAGGGCTTTCAAAGTTAACGTGATAATAACACGTTAACGCAAATTTGCTTAAGCGCCACCAATTTCTTTAACGCATTAACGCAACTTGCGATTTTTAGGTTGTAGCGGGCTGAGTTTTAAAGCTAGAGTGAAGATACTGGCATCATATGAAACTAGAAAACCTAATGAATCCATCGGTTTCAACCATGACATACTGTTGTTGCCTGTTGGGCTGCAGTTTGCCATGTTATGATTGGAGCATATTGTTTTATGCTAAATGCAGTAACTGTGAGGGTTTCTGGACAATATCTGTCATTGTTTTGTGTTGTTAATTGATTTACAATAATAAATATATACATACATTTGCATAAAGCAGCATATTTGCCCACTCCCATGTTGATAAGAGTATTAAATACTTGACAAATCTCCCTTTAAACAGATAAAGAAATGTGCGATTAATCTCGATTAATCAATTGACAGCCCTAATATAAACACAGTCAGACTCTGCAGCATGCATGCTATGCAGAGATGCTGCACGTCTCTCCATGCAGACAGTAAAAACAACATCACAGACTCAGAGACGAAAGGTGTGGTGCATAAGGAGACACTGGAAAGCCAGACAAACCGGCTTGAAGCTTTGGTAAAGTTAGATAATTACAAAAGCAAAAAAAAAATACCACAGAAAAGTTGTTATTGTCGGCTACACCCTGTCATCACGCCTACATACCTCAGGACGAAGGTGTGGACAAAAAGGTTTCCAGCAACAGGTAGAGTAGGTGTTCTGTGGGTGGGGATGGTTTGGGTGTCACACATTCTCCAACAAGAAGAGTGAATCCAGTGTTTTCAGATCGGAGCGATCACCCGAACGAGCAACACACCTGTGATCCAGACAGGTAAGCTGGTTTATTCCTGTGCTGTATTGTATGTAACTGATAAAGATTTGTTTTTAATTTAGGATTTAGTCACTGTGCATCTTTTAACAGCAGTAAAATGTGTTAAACTGCATTATAATATAACGTTATCGTGCTCTGTCTCAGCCTTTACCTGCAACAATGAGTGAATCAGCAGAAGCTTTGGCTGCTAACCTCAAATCCAGTAGAAATGTCACCATTGAGATCACCAACCTTACCTCCACCTACTGCCTGATCGACCCCAAGTAAGTGCAACTCTTAATACTGCAGAGAGTATTGTTGAAAAAAGGGTGCATGGATAAAATGAGATTCAAATCACTTTCTTATAATACATGTAAACCTTATTATTTAGTTTTTGCTCTTACTTTTATGCCCTTTTTTGCCTTTTCAAAAAATAGGATTTACCTGGATAGTGGCAACGTCCACAGCCCACCCCAACCCACCGTGCGCCCACAGAAAACCGAGGTGTGCAACTTCAGCAAGACCAGCTCCAAAGCCACCGGCGCGGTGGGCGTGCTGACCTACGACCTGTTCTGCAGGGGCAGCAACAACTCCAAAGAGAAATTAGCCATAATGTTCTCCGTGCCCTACGATTATAGCATGTACAAGAACTGGTTAGCCTTGGCAATCTACGACCAGAGCAAAGAGACCAACGAGAAGCTGTACAAAGAGATGTATTACGACAAAGAGCCGCACGGCTTCGTGAGGGAGGAGGTCAAGGGCTCTGGCCTCACGTTTGAGGGCACGAACTTGGACGTGAAGGCTACCATGTCTCCGATGGGCAGGGCCATACTGAAGGTGGAGCTGTGGGACAAGCTCTTCACTCAGAAACGCCATTAATAAGGCGGTGATTCATTCACTTTGTTGACAAAATAATCCAGTATATGTGTAGCCCTTTGTACACCTGAGCTACTGTACCATCTGTTCATGCAATAAAATCCAGTCTGATTTGAGAAAACTTGTGTCTTAGTGATCATTTACAATAAGTTTAACATTAAAGCTTCAGAGCAGTCGAGTCCAGCTGGTGGAACAAGTTGTCTAAATGAGTCATTTAATTGTTCTATTTAATGCACATATATCATTTCTACATATGTTCAGAAAGCCTTCACCAGATGGAGATTAATGTGATACAAAAAAGACTAAAGTGTGCTTTCTGTTTTAAACATAAAAGAAAAGATCACTGACATTATTTGGTAAATAATAAGAATTGATTTCCAAGATAATGAGGTCTGGTGTTGAAACTTTGTGGTAGTAGAAGTATACAGTCTGCAGAAGCTGCCACTCATCTGCATGTATTTAACAAGGTTACCACCTAGTGGTCTAAAGTATTTGGTGCATCGCTGCAGTGGAAGCATTACATTATGTACACTGTGCATGTACTATATTTATATTTAAAATATTGAATTGCATGATTGTCCATAGTTATTCATGATTAATCACAAATTAATTGTACATTTTTTATCTGTTCAAAATGAACCTTAAAGGGAGATTTCTCAAGTATTTCACACTCTTATCAACATGGGAGTGGATAAATATGCTGCTTTATGCAAATATATGTATATATTTATTATTGTAAATCAATTAACAACACAAAACAATGACAGATATTGATCCAGAAACCCTCACAGGTACTGCATTTAGCATAAAACAATATGCTCAAATCATAACATGGCAAACTGCAGCCCAACAGGCAACAACAGCTGTCAGTGTGTCAGTGTGCTGACTTGACTATGACTTGCCCCAAACTGCATGTGATTATCATAAAGTGGGCATGTCTGTAAAGGGGAGACTCGTGGGTACCCATAGAACCCATTTACATTCACTGATCTGGAGGTCAGAGGTCAAGGGACCCCTGAATTTAGTGTAAGTTTAGAGCGTTATTTAACATCCTTTACGTCAAGCTGGTATGACATGGTTGGTACCGATGGATTCATTAGGTTTTCTAGTTTTTATATGATACCAATATCATATGTGACTGAAGATAATGAGGTCTGGTGTTGTTTTGTGGTAAAATCTCTCCAGTTGCAGAGTACAGTCAGCAGAAGCTATATAGTTTGAGATTCGGGGAAGTAAACGTATTCATTTTCTTGCAGAGAGTTAGACGAGAAGATTGATACCAGTCATGTAAGTAGAGAGTGGTATCAATCTTCTCGTCTAACTCTCGGCAAGAAAATTAGCACGTGCATTTCCCAAAATGTAAAAGCAACACATCAGCAGTTTTGTCAGTCCATTAACTGTCAATAAAATACACCAACATGATGATTCTGTTCCCACTGGAGCGCTGCCTTTCTTCCTGAAACAAACATCTTACAGTCCTTTACAGTCAGTGTTGGCTTCTTTTACAATCTTAACCAAAACCTAACCAAACCTTAACCATAGCGGTGGCAGATTAAACCATTTGTAACACTTTTGGAAAGTACTGTATGCATATTCAGCTTTAATTAAATGACATTAGCATCAACACTTCAAAGATCTAATTAATGTACCGATGTAATCAGTGTGTGTTCGTGTCTGCAGGATCAGTCTGATCCAGAGCACTGCTCATAAAATACACTAACGACAGTACTGAACCGGTCCTTCAGATACATCTCGAGTGTTTCCAGTGGCATTCGTCTCACATCGTAACCTCTGAACTGTTTCTTAGCCGTCTTGTCAACCGGCACAATCTCCTCGGTGCTGTTGCGGTCGTTGCGGCCGATAGCGGCGTACGTAGGAAAAGCATCCTTCAGTTTTTCTGGGAGATTGTCGTTGTAGTTTGGGCAGCAGTAGGCGGACCACATGTACTCAGGCACCGCCACGCGATGATTGTGCAGCCAGTGCTCGTCGTTCTGGTACGGGATGCTTCCAGTCACTACGAACGCCTCTCCGAGACAGTAGGCCCCCAAGGTTCTGTTGACAGTCTGCTCCAGGTCTTCCCAGGGCCCGTCATTAGAGCCCGCCTTCTGAGGAACCACATTAGTGAGGGTGAAGGTGGCGGAGCGGTTCTCGTGGCTCTTGTGGTGGAGGCTGGGGTTCAAGTGGCCTCGAGAGTAGGTGGAGTTAATGTAGTCCGGCTCCACCGCCTGGCTGTCCACCACGTTCTGGTCCAGAGGGCCCGGAGGGAAGGGGATCATGTTGCCATCGGCTCCGGGGTACGCCAGCTGTTCATTGGACGGGTGGAAGGAAACAGGGATTTAAACAGCTCTCTGTACTCTGTATGCTTTGAGCTACATGCTAATATGCTCACTATGTCAACATGCACAAAGCAGGTCCATAAAGAAATGGTTTTCCCCGTTTGGTGATGAGGAACTTGGTTTGGAGGATGGATGTGCTGTTTGGTCATGTAGTGTACCAGATTAGTTTTCAAATCTAGTAGCTAATATGAATAATACAGTATCTTCTGCACCGGAGAGTTGACAGACCATGAACACACAAACGAGTCAGTTCTCCTTTACTGCGGCTCATTTCCTCATTTTCTTGTTATTTACTGTAAACACCGACATCGACAGCTTTTCACTGTGATAATATTATATAACTGACGCTAAAATGAAACATCAGTACATAAGGAGTTTTCTTTTTCTTTTTGACATTTACTTTTATTTATTCATTTATTTTTTAATTTATATTGTATTTATTTATTTTTGCACTTATTTTTTATTATTATTTATTTTTAAGTGAATTTATCTATTTATTTTTTAATTTTTTAATTTATTTATGCACGGTTTTCCCTTTGCATTCCACCCCTTATTTATTTCCCCAAACTTATTTATTTCTGTATTCTTTTCTTTTTACATTTCTTTGTGTTTCTGCCTCATTATGCAAATAAGGGGGCTGTCAATAAGTGCATATATATTTTAATAAATACATAGATTTCCAAAATATAAAAAAAATAAGTGCATAAATAAAAAATAAATAAAGGCAAAACAAATAAATCACTTTGAAAATTTCATAAAAATAAATACATAAATAAATAAAATGGAAAATTAGTCAGAAGAGTAAAGAAATAAGGCAATTAATACTATAAATAAATAAAGAAGCGAATTAAAACATAAATATCAATTTATGTCACATTTTATCAATTAATTAATCGCTACATTTATTTAAAATATTACTTTTGCTACATTTAATGACATATTTATTTATCGAGTCATTTATTTATTCATTTATTTTTTATTTTGGCAGGTTACGTCCTCCATACTTTTAACTAATTTTATGGGATACTAACAGTCAACACCAAATTGAAATATGCTCACCTGTGGCTCAAACTTCCAGGATGCAGTGGGTCTCTTTCCTGCTGGTGCAGAGTACAAATAGGCCGAGAACCACGGAGAGCGGCGTGGTCGACAGTACAGCGTGGCGAAGACGTACTGGTTGATATGACGTTGGCAGATCGGGGTCCCCGCCAGACCTTTAGGAGGCCAAGACTTATAGAAGAACTGCAGGCATGGAGCGAAATCCCCAACATCACACATGCACCGCCCTGCAGCGAAGGCCAGGACGACCACGGCCAGAACGCAGCGATGTGACATGTTGATAACGGACAGTTGGTGTTGGTGGTGAAATCCAGATGTGAAATGCCCAAACGTGTGTCATGCATTCACACAGAGAAATGCAGCGAGGCTTGAAAGCTCTTCTCCTTTTCAATGACACACGACCTTTAAGTGAAAGCAGAAGTTTAAGCGTTAGTTTCAGTCAGCGGGGAAGAAAGCCCCTCAATCTGCTTACTATGACTGTTGCACTTCAGTAAATTTCACTCAGAGAGACACAAAGACTTCCTCTTATATACGAAGAGTTGACTTCAGAAGCAACAAAAGGCAACAGTGAACTTGGCTCACATGACCCCACTCACTGCTTGACCCCTGAAGTAGGGCCAAAGGTTTCACCCTTTTAGAACTAATGGCATTAGTCTGTTGAGCACAATCTAGCTTGTTATTATGAAACATTATGGACTGGACTTCTAACCCCCAAAAGGCACAACGAGACCACACTGTTAACCATCACACCAAATTTGAAGCTCCTAAGTTAAATAGTTTCCAAGTTCTGCTCCGGAAACGAGGACGGACGGACGGACACGCGGAGCGCTATATAACCTCCTGTTTGATTATAATTTGCTGAAAGCTGCAGTGACCAGCTGTTTTAGGAAACTCACAGACCGCACAGGGAAGTCAGAGCAGGGCCGGCTTAACGCATACTGTATATGCCATATAGGCGGTCGCCTAGCGCCACCTTCTAGGGGGCTGCAGGTCGCCCTCTCAAAAAAAAAAAAAAAATGCCAGTGGGGGCCTTTCCTCAGTCTCTGCATTGAGGTCACAAATGAAGAAAGAAAGAAAAAAGAAAGAAAGAAAGAGAGAGGCTCCTCAGAATCGGGTTAGCGGCACGTACACTTGTTGACTTGTTGACTTGTTGACTTGTTGACTTGTATTTGCTTACTGGATTCTCCTTGAATTCAAAGACATAAATAAACCTCCAGTCATTCTTGGTCTCCGGTTCCACTTTTTCAGTCTTCAATTAATTACTCCCAAAATTCCTGAACATTCAAAAACCAATAGACGTATCACATCTAAGAGGAATCGTGAGGATCCCCCTAATATTACTCAGTGGATTAATGAGGTAAATTCATGTGCTCCCTTGGAAAAAATAATAATAATAATGTGCTGTTGTTTTTTTTTGTTGTTGTTTTTTTACATTTATTTTAATGAATTAATTCAGTTATTTATATATTATTTTTTAAGGTTTCTATCTTACTACCATGAATTACAGTATTGTAGTATTTATTACCTTTAATTTGAACTTATTCATTAAAATAGTTTTACTATTATTATTATTATTATTATTTATTTATTTATTTTTATTTTTTATTTATTTTAAAATTTGTATTTATTTTATTATTATAATTTTTTGTAGTATGGCACCGGTGTTATGTTTTGTTATGTTTGTTATGCTATGTTTGAAAAAAAGGAATAAAAATAATTTTCAAAAAAAAAACAAAAAAAACATCAAGGACCAATTATTTATTTATATTTTGATAAATACAGTAATTTATGAAAATTTTTTTAACCGAACCGAAAACCTCCTTGGTGGAGGTAAAAAAGAAAGTACTCAAATGTTAAAAGTTCCCTCTCCTTGACAAAATATTTTTCTTGTCAGTGAATGTTTTGCAGGATGATGCAGGTCACAGCAAAAAACTGTGGGAGTAAAGTATCATGTTACTCTGTGTGTGTGTGTGTGTGTGTGTGTGTGTGTGTGTGTGTGTGTGTGTGTGTGTGTGTGTGTGTGTGTGTGTGTGTGTGTGTGTGTGTGTGTGTGTGCGTGCGTGCGTGCGTGCGTGCGTGCGTGCGTGCGTGTGTGTGTGCAGCACAGAGAGGTTGGGCTCTGTGGTTGAACTCTTTGCCTCTCCTCCCCTTCAAAATACCCACATACGTGCCAAGAATGAAGTCCATCCGTTGTACCACCCTCCCCCAACTCCCTCTCCTCCTTATGTAACACAGTAATCAGGTTTGGTGTTTGGATTCTCTTCCATGCAGACGCTGGGCTTCACTGGTCCAGAGCAGGCGCAAAGTTAATTTCTCAACTGTTACAGGCATTTAAGGTAAGTTATAACACTACTTCTTCTTCTCTTACAATACATCAACAACTCAGTTAAATGCTGCCACAGCGTTACTGAAAAGAGGAGACACTAACTTGTGCAGGACAGAAAGTATGCAACTGGTGTTTTAACTTTCTCATGCAGAAAGGTAACGGGACACTTGAGCGTATGTTGTGAATGGAGACTCTGCTGAATGCAGATGGTGAGATTATACAGACCATAACAGCAGGTATTAGTTAGCCCACCATGCAATCATCTGGACCTTGATCCGTCAAAGCAACATTTCAGGCTTTCCTTGCAGGGCAGGCTCTGTGTAGTCGTTTCCCTCTGGTTTCAGCTGTAAATCCCAGCAAGAATCCTGTAATCCTGTAAATCCTGTACTTTCTTACGCAGACTCAGGGTGGATGGAGTAGATCACAACATCATGTTTTCATTTTACCAGGCTGTGTTGGAGAGCATCCCGAGGTATGGGATGTCGGCGTGGTACGGCAACCTCTCTGAGCAGTTGAAATCTCAGCTTGCTCGTCTGGTTCAGACTGCCATGAAGGTTAGGGGGGAGGACTGACAACCTCTCCTTCCAGTCAATATATGAGTAGACTGTTCTTTGGCGAGCACAGAGAGTATTGTAGGACCCGTCTCACATCCTCCACTCTGAGTATGAGCTCTTAACCATCTGGCAGACGATACAGAGCCCCTCGATGCAAACTGAACCGTTTTAAGAACCCGTTTGTGCACCTCCATCAAAATCTTAAATTTTAAATAATGTTTCTTGAGGCTGAGGGTTGTGCAATAGCGTCATGGTGTTCTTATTCTTATTTTATCTTTTATTTATTCTGTTTTTGGATAGTTCTTGTGCAATATGAGTAATGTGCAATATATGTTGTTTGAGGTTTACATTGTTTGTGTTTCTCTGTTTACATGTGGATCGTTGTTTGTTTCTATTTATTGATGCTGCTGTGGAGACAGCTGGAGCACAGAGTCCAGTCAGACGTCAGTTGAGTAGGCGGTCCTTAATGTGGCCAAGGACACATTCACTACACTCTGCTAAAAGAATGAGATCATATGTGATCCAGACCACCTCTGATTGTGGTTTGAAAGATCGGATCTCAATGCATCCTCAATGCTTCTTGAGTGCGTTTAAACCTGTACTTAGAGCTGTCCACTTGTGATCGGATCATCCTCATCATAAATTTGTGGTTACCCACATTAAACTTGTATATTTGTTCCTTCCCTCAGGGCTAATCCATGGGGAGCATCCCAGGTGTTTCCTTTCTGCTTCTGGTGGTGAGTGTGTCCCTCCTGTCAAGCCCCAGTGTAGAGGGCGGAAAGATCCTGGTGTTCCCGGTGGATGGCAGCCACTGGGTCAACATGAACCTGCTGATCCAGAGCCTCCACGCTAGGGGCCACGAGGTCACCGTGGTCCGCACCGCCACGAGCTGGTACGTCAAAGAAAACGCCCCGCATTACCACTCCATCACCGTCACCTTACCGGGAGCCATCAGCATAGAGGAGCAGGACTTCTTCGTAACCTTCCTGGTCAAGATGCTGGCGATCCACAAAGAAGGGGGGTCGGTTATCGGATTCTTGAAGTTCTACTGGGAAATGCTCTTCACGCTGTCGGACATCCACCGACAGGCCAGCATGTTAGGGGTGGAAATATTTGAGAACAAGACTCTGATGCAGAGTCTTCGTGACACCCAGTTTGACGTGGTTCTTATAGACCCGGGGTTGCCCGTTGGAGTTCTGGTGGCTCATGAACTTAAGCTGCCGACTGTTTTTAACGTGAGGTGGATCACCAGTGGAGAGGGCCATTTCGTGGTGGCTCCATCGCCAACATCCTACGTTCCAACTTCAGGATACGCCGCGTCGGATAAGATGACATTTGAGCAGCGTGTCAAGAACGCATTGTTCTATTTTCTCAACATATGCATTGACAAGATTGTAGTATGCCCTCACTATGATAGACTGGTAGACAGGTACTTTGGTCCAGATGTGAACTTCTATCACCTTCTACAAGGAGCAGACATCTGGCTCATGAGGGTGGACTTCGTCTTTGAATTCCCCAGACCCACCATGCCGAACATCGTCTACATTGGCGGTTTTCAGTGCAAGCCTTCAGAGCCTTTATCGTCAGAGCTGGAGGAGTTCGTTCAAAGTTCAGGAGAGCACGGAGTCGTCCTGATGTCTCTCGGCACGCTTGTCAAAGGCCTTCCTGTAGAAATGACCTCCGAAATCGCTGCTGCCTTTGCCCAAATTCCTCAGAAGGTCATATGGAGGCATGTTGGTGAGCCCCCCAACAATTTGGGCAACAACACCCTACTGGTGAAATGGATGCCCCAGAACGACCTCTTGGGTCACCCAAAGATTAAAGCCTTCGTGGCTCACGGTGGCACCAATGGGATCTACGAGTCCATCTACCACGGAGTGCCGATAGTAGGCATCCCTCTTCTGTTCGACCAGTTTGAGAACGTTTTGAGAGTGGAGGCGCGAGGAGCCGCTAAGGTGGTGGATACGAGCAAACTCACTCGTCAGAACTTTCTGGAAGTGTTACAAGAAGTTCTCCGCGATCCGTCCTACAGGAACAACATGAAGCGTCTCTCTGCTCTCCATCGGGATAAACCGATGCATCCTCTGGAGACGGCCGTTTACTGGATCGAGTTTGTCATTAGGCACAAAGGAGCGTCACATTTACGCACTGAGTCTTATAAGATGCCGTGGTACGCCTACTATTCTGTGGATGTTTTATGCTTTTTGATAGCAGTCTTGTTGATGCTGACGGCAATTTTTGTGGGATCAATACGATTCCTTTGCATTCGACTGTGCGGGAGGAGAAAGACCAAACAGGAGTAGTTACTGACTCCACACGTCAGATTAGTGTACAATTGTGTACAGATATTCGTGGCTGCAAGACTGTGAATCCTAATGACTTTGGTGATCCACTGACTTTTCATTTAGCACTACCATAAGGTTGACATTTGTGGTTTTGAGAGAAATGTCTTGACAACTATTGGATGGATTGCCATGAAATTAATGTTTCTCTCAGGATGAATCAAAATAACTCTGGTGATGTCTTAACGTTTCATGTAGCTTAATTAGCCCTATACTTTGGTTTATGACCAAATACCTGCAAAACTAATGACATTCCCATCATCCTACATGGTGAACATGGTAAACATTATACCTGCTCAGGATTCAATGTTAATATTTTTACTTCTGTGTGGGTCAGAAATCTACTTGCCTGAAGTAAATTTGTATTTGTCCCTATATAAATTGTTTTATTTATTAGCCATTATCAAATAACAACAAAATTAAGTGTCATGTTTAATCTTTATTGACCTTTATTAAATTAATTTACTTGCATTTATAGTTCACATAATATTCTCTCAGTCTGATTTATATGGAGGACGGAACCTGCCAAAATAATAATAATATGAATAAATAAATAAATGCTTAAACACATAAATTAATACAGAAATTTTTAAAATAAATGAATACAAAAATAAATATATGAATACAAATAAATGCAAGAGTAAGATAAAGAAGGAAATTAGTACAAAGGTAAATAAATAAAAAAGCAAATTTAAACAGAAATATCAATTTATACCACATTTTATCAATTGATTAATGCCTACATTTATTTTTAATATTATTTTTGCTACTTTTAATGACATATTTATTTATTTTTTATTTTGGCAGGTTTCGTCCTCCATAGACTTAGGCCTGTATCACACAGAGCACATTTTGCAGGTAGCACATAAGAGTGATTTTCTTTCCTAAACATGTCAACAATTATCTTAATCACGTTAAAGATTTAAAATTGCATCCTAACACACAGAATAAAAAAGTAATTAAGCTCAAGATACGTGTAAATGTTTTGGAGCTTCTAACCATCAAAATCTAAAAAATGTTGGATGCAAAAACATAAAAACATCTGCATACTTTTCACAATTGCCTAAATCAAATGGAGAACAGTAGATGTTGATTTCTTTTCAGCAGACAACTGTGTGCCTGTACTTACTTCCAACAGCAAAACATCTGTTTTTAGTTGCACTATTAGTAGTTTTAAAAGTATTTGAATTGTTTTAAGTCGTGGTGTGTCGATCTGAAATTTAACAAGAACAAAAACGCACTTATTTCATGTTTGTTTGCTTTTATAAGAATCAACATTTCAAAATGAATGCTGCAACTTTATGTTGTGTATCATCACTTGAAGTAAGATATGCAGTCTGTTATTGAAATTTATACTTGAAAATAAAAAAAGACTTGTCAGATATTGTCTTTATTTCCTGCATTAGAGCAAAGACAAACTGGACTCTGAAGACTATTCTTTTATTTTGAAAGAAAACATATACACAATCACCAAAACTTCAAATTACTGCTACAGTATATTTACAACATGAAATTAGAAATAAAAATGTTGTGGGTTGATTTAAACATCCTTCTCACAGATCCATCTATAAGGTGTCTTACAGGAACCGTCCATCCAGCACTTGAGAGCGGTTTCGCTGGTGTCAATGTGCCCACAGTCCTCTCCCAGAGGGTCGTCCAGCTTCCAGTCATCAGGCTCCGTCCCCAGTCCTGGTCTGCTCAGCCAGTACCTGCAGGAGCAGGTACATAATCATTAAATCTAACATTTACATAATCCTCACATTGTCTTATTCCATAGTGTCACTAAAGCAAGACATCACTCATGCAGTGACACAGAATACTCATCTTTGTATTAATTCTGTTGAATTTTCCTTTTTATTTATTTATCTATTTAGTATTATTTTTTACTTTTATTGATTTAATTTTGCATTTATTCTTTATATATTTATTCATTTATTATATTATATGCATTTATTTATTTTTGTATTTTTTATGTTTTTTCTTATTTATTTATTCATTTTTATTTATGCAAAATTCTTTGCTTTTGCAATTTACTTAATGCATGGAAAATACTACTAATGTTTTATAGGCCCTATAGACAGTGAACTTGGAAAGATATAAGTGTTATCCCAGCGTCTCTGTGCTTTGACTTACTGTTGACCTGAAGCTGCCGGGCTGCCGTCCACCCAGCTCCATTCTCCCTCCTCCTCTGCGTCCGTCAGACCGATCCACAGCCGGCTGCTGCTCGGCTCCAGAGCCTGACTGCTTTCAAAAACAAAGCTCTACAAACAGAAAACGATTATTCAAATCATACAACGTCTGGAGACTGATTTTTGAATGGTTGCATGTTCCCTTCTTGTTGTCCTCTTATTACCTGTTCTGGTTCACTGTTGATGATGAGCAGGTCGCCCCCTTGTGTCTGGCACCAGGCTCTGCTGGAGCTCCAGGTGAGCAGGCGAGACGAGAAGTAGTAACACTTGGTCTCAAACTGTCTCCAGCTGTCCTGACACTTTTTGCAAATTCGTTCTGTGGAAAAAGAAAGTAACAATTTATCTGTATAGTTAACTGTCTCAGCCGAATTTTAACCTCTTCACACCAGTTTTCCTCTTTTATTTCCCTTTAAGTTGCTTTAAGTTGAAACATAAGCAGGAAGTGGTGATTTATAAAAATAAATCTGAACTTTTTTTCATGTCTGTGACCATATTTTACAGTCGTAATGTTGCTGGTATGACGTTAATATACAATCATTTTCACCTGGCCGTTAAGCAAGTGTTTTTGTTTACTTCACAACATTAAGCAACGTGTTTACTGCGAACGAAAAGTAACGCCGAGGGGTCTGACAAAGTGTCAGTATGTGACGAGTTGTGTATTCGTAATGGCGATGAACCATGTGAATAGATGATAAAGGCCGGGCTGCCTAGTAGGTGTAGCAGGTCTCTTCTAACCCATATCTATGAGGCTGATTCGGCCCATTCAGTCAGCTGATAACATTTGAAGCGAGTGAATTTAATCAAAGCTATTATTAACATGGGGAAACAAAAAATACCTGTAGTGTTGGGATTGACCACGGGGCAGTAAAGGTCCAGGGAGCGGTAGACCTCCTTTAATGAACGCATCTCGTCCGTCTCGATGGTCTTGCTCGTCTCTCGCTCTGCTGCTTCCTGCCTCTCTTTCAGGTTCTGGTTTTGTTCTTGCAGATCTGTTAATCTCTTCTCACGGTCGTCGTTCAACAAAGCTCCGATCTTCCCGCTCAGATTTTTAACTTCTCCTTGAAACTTGTCGTTGATTTCCAGAAGTTGTTGATTCTTTTCCTTCACTTGGTCCAGCTCGTCCCTCAGGAGGCGGCTCATCTGGGCGAGTCGCCGTCCCTCCTCCTCTCTCTGAGTGTTGAATTCGACCAGCTGTTTGATAGTTTGAGACATGTTCAGCTTCTTCCTCTCCTGCTCAGACGTGAGCTGAACCAGATGCTCGTGTTCTCGTGTGAGTTGTAGGTTTGTAGAAGTCAGATTCACAATCTGCTCCATCAGCTCGGTGCTTTCTAAACTCAGAGCGAGATTAACAGACATCAGATTATCTGACGTCCTGTTGAGGAGTTTGGTCTGCTCGAGCAGCCAGGCGCTGTGCTCCTTCAGGAGCTCGTTGTCTCCTCTCAGCTGGTTGTTTGCTGCAGTGAGAGTGAGGTAGCTGTCGCTGATGTTCTGGTAGTCAAACAGGAGGCTTTTCCGTCCCGGCCTGCCGTCTGACTCGTTGTTATCTGAAAGTTAAAGACAAAGAATCATTACAACACAGAACGTTTCTAAAATGTTTCTCCAGCACAGAAAACTTTGAATTAGGGCTGTCAAAGTTAACGCAATAATAACCCGTCCGCGCAAATTCATTTTAACGCCACTAATTTCTTTAACGCATTAATGCAACTTGCAATCTTTATGTTGTAGAAGCTCAGTTTTAAAGCTATAATTTGAACCTTTTATCACCCAGTTTTCCCCTTTAAGTTGCTTTAAGATTCTAATATGTCCAAAATCAATTAAAACACATCAATGAGCCTCCTAGACTGACGAACCCATTTTCATTCACATATCTGGAGGTCAGAGGTCAGGGGACCCCTTTGAAAATGGCCATGCCAGTTTTTCCTCACCAAAATTTAGCGTTAAGTTTGGAGCGTTATTTAACCTCCTGTAAGACAAGCTAGTATGACATGGTTGGTACCGATGGATTCATCAGGTTTTATAGTTTCATATGATACCAGTATCTTCACTCTCGCTTTAAAACTGAGCCCGCTACAACCTCTGAAATATCGATTGCGTTAATGCGTTAAAGAAATTAGTGGCGTTAAAACGAATTTGCGTTAACTTTGACAGCCCTAATTATAACCTTTTTGGAATGCCTCTTATGTCACTTCTGGTTGCAAAAAACCAAGATGGCGACGGCTAAAATGCTGAACTCAAGCCTTCAAAACCGCAGTCCACAAACCAATGAGTGACGTCACGGTGACATCGTCTATTTCTTATATACAGTCTGTGGTTGGTAGGTGTGTTGGTGTATCTGCTTCCAGTCTTTATGCTAAGCTAGGCTAACCGCATCCTGACTCCAGCTGAGACAGACGTGAGAGTGATGTCAAACTTCTCCAAAAGAACAACTAAGAGTATTTCCCAAAATGTTGAACTATTTCAGCGCGTTTCCTTCAGCTTATTTAGACCGAAACTCTCTCATTTTGGCTCATCAACACTTTGAGCCTCCCGTCAACAACTTGTAACTTACACAGGACAGAAAGAGCGACACAGGTGACGAGCAGCAGCAAGCAGAGAGCTGAGAGAGCGACCACTGGACGGACGTGGTGACACGTCACTTTTCTTCTGGTACCGAGGCAACCTGAAGCTACAAAAACACAACAAACATTCATTATCATTATTATTATAGATTTTAGATTATTAAAACTGTGTTTTTATTCACAGATTCATATATAAACATGTATATCTGCTGTGTTGTAAACCATTTATTAAATGTTTATTAGTGCTTGTGTGCTCAGTAAAGTACTAGATAAATACTTACGTGTTTCCTGTTCCTGTTTGGCTGAAGTCACTGAGATTGAGCCGCAGGTTGGGAGCCACTGATGACCGACCATTTTACCTGCACAGAGTCACAACAAAGTACCTGCAGAGTTAATAACAGGATGCATTGTGTTAAAGTTTGGATCTCAGGTGTGGAGGTTTTTTGACTCATTAGGAAACATAAATGCTCCACAGTGTAACATAAATCAGCCCACACGTCCTCAGACAGACAGATTGTGTTTTCTGTGTCTAGACATCAAACAAACACAGAAACACCAACTTTTAAAGGTCTTAACGCTGCAGACAAAGTGTTTCTGTGGTTTTCCTGTTATGTATCATCAAAGAGTATCACAGTATCTCTTCACAGTGTGATTTATCATTATACTGTTTAGGTACAAACACACCATTCAGACCTAGTTTGAGGGGAAATGTTCAGATTTGTATTTACACAGTGGAAGAAATTACATTTACGCAATTTTACACTTCTTTATACTCCACTTACAATATAAAATATTGGGCTTTTTACTCCACTAAATGCATCTAAATTCGTCAAAATATGTTCCTTCTTCATCAGCTACAACATCAAAATGCAGCTAACATGTTTATGTTGTAATAATATAAATATATATCCTAACAATATAACTACAGTAGGGATGGAATGTAACTAAAGAGCTGTACTTAAGTACTTGAGTATTTCCATTTTATGCCATTATATTATGGAGGATGCAACGTGCCAAAATAAAAAATAAAAAATAAATAAATATGTAATTTAATGTAGCAAATGTAATTTCTTAAATATATTTATTATTATTTTTTTATTAATTTATTTTTGCATTTATTATTTTTATTTATTTCATATTCATTTTCAAATGTATGCATTTATTTCTGTATTTTTGTATTTATTTAATTATGCACAATTTTCCCTTTGTATTTCACCCCTTATTTATTTCCCCAAACTTATTTATTGCTGTATTCTTAAAAGGGAACATTAAACAATTAATGGCTACATTTAATTTTAATATTATTTTTACTTCATCAAATGATTTATTTATTTATTTATTTATTTATTTATTTATTTATTTATCTATCTATTTTGGCAGGTTCCGTCCTCCATACTTTATATACACCACATTTCAGAGGGGAATATTGTACTTTTTACTCCACTACATTAATCTAACAGCTATACTAGCTACTTTAAATATCTTACATAAATACACATAGCTATCCATCCTTTTTCCATCTTATAAAATATGATGCATTGTTTTAGATTTAAGTACTTTTACTTTTGATACTTTAAGTGCATTTTGCTGAAAATAAACTTCTACTTCAGTAAAGTCATGAAAACAGGATTTTTTTCTTGTAATGGAGTATTTTTTACAGTGTAATCTCAGTACTTATCACTGAATATAACAATCTGACACTCTTATACTTTTGCTATAATTTTGCATGCAGTATTTATGTTTACTTCGTCATATTGCTGCTATACTTTAGAAAAAGATCCAAATAGTTCCTCAAACTGCTGCTGATGTGATGACTTACCTCAGTGAGTTAGTGTCCCAGTCTGTTGTCTGTATAACACTATGTCCCGTCCTGGTTGTTGTCTCACTAACAGTGAACCAACAGCTCCTTTATAACCCTCTGACCTCCTGCTGCTTCACCTCCAATAGGTGGAGAGACTCTAATAATGGTCGTCTGTGTTTGATGTGACCTTATCTCTCACTTAACAATAGTCACTGAGGCTGCAGCTGCATGTCTCTGTTTGGCTTTTAAACTACAAACTGCTTCTTACTTATAAAATTAATGATTTCTTTGTGGTGCTCTTGACAGAATCCAGCCTTTAAATTAAAAGAAATATAGTCTATAATCAGGAATAATTTTCTTTTACTTAATTTGAACCAGTAGGTGGCAATGTTTTCTTTCACACAACTTAATGGTCAAAAGTATGTGGATACCCCTCACTCCACATACTTCTGTTCCAATGAAGTGAACTCTTAATGTTACAATACAATGATATTTAAAGGACCAGTGGTTCCCAACCTGTGGGTCGGGACCCCCACAGGTGGTCATGAGATAATTTACAGGATAAGAAATGCAGAAAAAAAACTAAATCATGGTGATCTTCTAATCGTTGCTCTTTTTTGTCACATGAATTAATGGATTAATTTTACCTTTTCAGGTCTCCAAAACATATTTGATATATATATATATATATATATATATATATATATATATGTGTATATTTATTTTTGAATTATTTTTGCATTTATTTTGTATTTATTTTATATTAATTTTTAAATGTAAAAATGTATTTATATATATATAATATATATAAATATATATATATTATATATATATGTGTATATATATATATATCAAATGAATTTTTTGATTTTAATGTCTGTGGAGGCTGTTAAAGCAGCAGATTAATAAATATGGTTTTCGAAAAAAATGACGGATGAAACGCTCAAGTATCCACAAACTTTTCTCCATATGCATATCTGAATCCCCTACAGCGCTGTGATTGTATTTTAATGTAATGTATGTATTGTATTGTTATATAAAAAAACATGTATATAGTCAAAACACATCCAAATGTGTAAATTATAATTACATTATGTAAATGTGCTTTAATAGGTCCTGTCTGGATGTGAAATGTTGTGTTATAATAAAACCTTTTTAAGAGCAGATTATGCACATGCAAACCAAAGACAAACTTCTGCCTTTTGTATGCAAAAAGTAGACAAAGTAATTTATTCCTAAAATTTCGAATGTTTATTCCATCTAATGGTGTGATTTTATGATACAGTAAAATGCCAAACATGCTGCAGCACCAGCAGGACGTCTAGTATCAACAGAGGCTGCGAGATAAGAGAGACAATGCTCTTTCTCTGCTGGGAGAATCATCACTGACGAGCGGCTGCAGAGATCTGATCTAAACAAACAAGCTGCCGCTGATATGAGTGAGAAAGGAAATGCAGACCATCATTGTTTTAACAGCCTCTGTCTCCTGTCTGTGTAACAACACATAGCTTTAAACTACGTGTGTTAGTTCACGGCTACTTTGGCCTCTTTACTTTGCACTGAGCCACATTATAGCAACAAACTGTATCAAATATAGTTTATTTAATACTCTTATCAACATGGGAGTGGGCAAATATGCTGCTTTATGCAAATGTATGTATATATTTATTATTGGAAATCAATTAACAACACAAATCAATGACAGATATTGTCCAGAAACCCTCACAGGTACTGCATTTAGCATAAAACAATATGCTCAAATCATAACATGGCAAACTGCAGCCCAACAGGCAACAACAGCTGTCAGTGTGTCAGTGTGCTGACTTGACTAGGACTTGCCCCAAACTGCATGTGATTATCATAAAGTGGGCATGTCTGTAAAGGGGAGACTCGTGGGTACCCATAGAACACATTTACATTCACTGATCTGGAGGTCAGAGGTCAAGGGACCCCTTTGAAAATGGACATGACAGTTTTTCCTCAACAAAATTTAACTCAAGTTTGGAGCGTTATTTAACCTCCTTCATGACAAGCTAGTATGACATGGTTGGTACTGATGGATTCATTAGGTTCTCTAGTTTCATATGATGCCAGTATCTTCACTCTAGATTTAAAACTGAGCCCAATACAACCTCCGAAATATTGATTGTAGCTGTGTATCACTATAAAGTTTCACACACAGGGTTAAAAACAATCCTGTTACGTTGATGAGAAACTGTGATCGTGTGTGGGTGTGTGTGTGTGTGTGTGTGTGTGTGTGTGTGTGAGTGTGTGTGTGTGCATACAGAGGCCAAGCAGCAATGGTGTTAGAGAGACTCTGTGCTAATGATTCCTCCTTCTTCTTATCTTCAGCGTCTTTTACAACCATCGACATCACAGAGCCGTTATCACAGCAGATCAGCCTGCTACTTCTATACTTGTGAGGACTCTGCTGTGTTATCTCACCTCTGATCTGAAACCACACTTTAACCAAACAGCCCCCTCGAAGCAGGAAAAAAGTGTCCTCACTCTCAGTCTGAAACTCAAGCTGGTCCTCACAAAGATAGCACATATAAACACACACACGTGCGCTACCGGGAACCACAGCAGATTTAAGGGAACGTTTCTTTTCTTAGAAATTTCACACATTGACACTTTTTTGTTTGTGTGTAAACTTTTAACTCGCAGTGTGTCCTTGCAGCTTTGCATGCATTTGGTTAAGTTTTAGTTTATTTATTTTGCAAAAAGAATAAAACACACAAAAATATAATGCATTATAGGAGTAAAATCGCATTGTGTTGCTTAAAAAAACAATTTTAAAGATTATTATTAAGATAAAATGTGACATAAATTAACTGTTTAATTTTCCATTCTATTTATTTATATATATATATTTTAAAATTTAAAATTTATTTATTTAGTTTTTTATTTATTTATTTGTTTGTTTATTTATTTATTTATTTTATATTTATTTTATATTTATTTTTAAATGTACTTCTTTATTTATGCACAATTTTCCCTTTGCATTTCACCCCTTATTTATTTCCCCAAACTTATTTATTTTTCTTTTCTTTAGACATTTCTCTATGCATTTCTGCCTCATTATGTAAATGCTGTCAATAAATGTATAAATAAATACATATATTTAAAAAATAAATCTATAAAAATAAATAATAAGTGCAAAAATAAATAAATAAATATTAAAATTAACCTCGTGGGTACCCATAGAACTCATTTTCATTCACATATCTTGAGGTCAGAGGTCAAGGGACCCCTTTTGACCCCAAAATGTTGCGTAAGTTTGGAGCGTTATTTAACCTCCTTCACAACAAGCTAGTATGACCTAGCTGGTACCGATGGATTCATTAGGTTTTCTAGTTTCATATGATAACAGTATCTTCACTCTAGCTTTAAAAGCCCGCTACAACCGAAAAATCACAAATTGCCTTAGCCCTAGAATAAACATTTTCCAAAATATTGAACTATTCCTTTAATACATACTTAGTCTCAGTGAAACACATTAAAAAAACATATAAAAGTAAAAAATGTCAGTTCACCCACATTCAGATTTATACTTCATAACTTCATTCTCAACTTTTAATTTCCTACCAGACTGGATTATAAAATATAAACATATTCTCATATACAACATATACTGTTTATAGGTTTATTGCAGCACGATGGAACTCTAACACGACTCAGTCTTGGACTTTACTTCTCCAGACCACCAGATAAACCAGTACGGGGATGATGCTCACTGGGATGAGCGTGAGGGCCATCACCAGCCCATGAGGTGCATCATAGTGCTCATAGGAGCAGTTGTGGAAGTAGTAAGAGTGGATGGAGAGGAAGAAGTCCTGGATGATGGGGTTTGGGTAGTAACAGCCGACCATACCAGAAAGCTTCTCCAGGCAAAACGTCATGTCGTGATACGGGCTGGAATAGACAGAGAAACCAATCTGTTAATGAGGATAACACCTAACTGCTGAAAATGAATCCATTTATCAAGCAAAAATTGACAATGTTTTTTGCCGCTTTTCTCTTTTTTATATGATTGTAAATTAAACATCTTTGGGTTTTAACGCCACCTAGAGCTCTGGGGAATTCTGGTGGGCATTTTTCAGTGTTTTCTGATGTTTTACAAACCAAACAAAAGCACATTGAAAATATGAACTTAGTTAGAAAATAAAAGCTTCATGAAGCCACAATTAAAATCAGGTATTAAAAGCAAAGTTTTAAGTGACTTTTTCAACAAAGAGAAAATAGTTTACACTATATTTTATAGTGAAATGATCTAATTTCATGAGAAGACATTGAAACTCTTCAGTTGGACCACGAAGCTTTCGAAGCGTGCCACATCTATCTGTGACAAAAACCGAGACTGTTGCGCTGAAACTATTTCCTGTTTGAACACAAACAGAGATGATTGAGGCTGTGGATACGTGGGGGGTCGAAGAAAGAGACCATCAGTCGCGTTCATACTCTGCAGTGGGAGAGACTCTAACTCAGGCTGCAGCCGTCTACTGCTCCCAGTCCTGATGAGGGATATTTCCCAGTGCCACATTACTATTCACAGTTTACTGTTGCTTAAAGGATAAGGCTGGTTTTGTTCTATATTGTTCATGAGATGACTAACAATGTGCTGGACTTTCTGACTTCTCTTCTCCGTCTGTGGCTTTCAGTCTCAGCCCAATGCTTCCTACAAATATATCACAATATTACACAATATTTAAATATCACAATATTCACAAATATGTATATATTTTTTCAGTAATTTCCAAAAGTAAAAAGTGCATTTGTTGGGAACTACTTTATTTTATTTTATCCATTTAAAAAAATATATATATTATACAGTATGTCCTCATTGTTATGCATATTTAGCCAGTGTTGTTGTTATGCTGTTTTAGTATTATTGTGTTCTCTTATTTTATTACTGTGAATAAATAATAATAAAAATAATAATAAAATAAACTAAATAAAATGTTTTATACAAATAAATAAAAACAAATAAATATATTATTATTATTATTATTATTATTATTATTATTATTATTATTATTATTATTATTATTATTATTATAATACCTTTTGTATTAATTTCGTTTAATCTATTTTCTTGTATTTATTACATGTCCTGTATTCGTCATGCTTATGTAGCCAAACTGTCTTTGTTTTAGTATTATTGTATTATAGTCTTATTTTATTTCTGTGAATAAAATAAGAATAAAATAAACTTCTTAACTATATTTTAAAAAGTGTTCTACAAATAAAGCTATTATTATTATTATTATTATTATTATTATTATTATTATTATACTTCTGTATTTAGTTCATTTAATCTATTTTTTTTGTATCTAGTATTTAGTATATCCTTATTTGTCATGCACTTCTAGCCAAACTTTTTTTTTATATGTTTTGTATTATTGTGTTCTCTTATTTTATTCCTGTGAATATCTTATGTGTTTTAAAACAAATAATGCTATTACTGTTATCATTATTATCATTAATATTATCATTATTATTATTTTGTTGTTGCAGCCATCTTAAGAAGAAGAAGAAGAAGAAGAAGAAGAGGAGGAGGAAGAACAGCGCCACCCTGTGTTGGCTGGTGGTCAAAAGTGGTACTGCAGTCTTAAAAACAGGTGAAACAGGTGAAGTTGTTGCTGCTAAACTATTAAACTATGAAGGGACAGAACTCTGAAAGAAGAAACTCTGAAGATAATTAAGAAGTAAACCAGTCCTACTTTAGCTGCTCACCAAAGATGAGAAAGTTAACATTATAAAGTTTGATTAAACTGGAGAGTTAGCTAGTTAATGAGCTGGTTTCACAGTGTACCACCTCATCTTCACCACAGAAAAGGAAAATGAGATTCATCATCAAATAACGTGAGTAAATTACACCTTTAGTCTGTTTTGCTGGCTGGTTTCTGTCCTGATGGATTCAATGTCTGTTTAACTAACTAATTAACTCCTGGCTGTGTTCTTGTTGATGTTATTTATGGAGGTTGTGTTTTATATCTTGTTTGTGTTGGACTCTGAAGCTGTTGTGTTTCTGCTGCTGTCTGTGTTAGTTAAACAGCTGCAGGACACAGCTGTAATGTGAGTTTTGCATTTATTAACCATGCAGTGGCCTGTTAATGTGTGTGATTTGTGCATGAACCTGTTGCTTGTGAAACTTGTGGAAAGTAACTAAGTACATTTACTAAAGTACAATTTTGAGTTACTGGTACTTATCCAATGTTGAATATTTCCATTTTCTGCTACTTTATACTCTTCATTCTCTTCTACAATTCAGAGCCAAATATTATACCTTTTTATACTCCTACATTTATTTGATAACTTTATTTACTTATGTTATTTCTGTATATAAATCTTGTGTTTTCTATAACATTGTGAAATTTAAATTTAAGTTGGAGGCTTAAAAATAAGTCCAGTGTTTTGTTTTTTTTGCCTCTTCTTGCACTGTGTATTATTTATTTATTTTGTTATGTTTGTGTCTTACTTTGTGCAAAATAAATAAACAAAATAAACTTTTCAGATTCAGATAATTCTACCAAAGTTAATCAACAAATAAATTAGGATATTATTATATTAATACAACTTTAATGATCCCCCAGGGAGGAAAGCAATGTGTACACATTAATGCATCAATAATCATATTCCAATAATATAATACTTTATACATTATTCTTAAATGGGCCATTCTGCAAAATGAGTACTTTTACTTTTGGTACTTTAAGTATATTTTGATGCCAATATTTTTACGTTTGTAAAATTTTACTTTTACTTGTAACAGAGTATTTCCTGCACTGTGGTATTGGTACTTTTACTTATTAATATCTGAGTACTGAACTACTTTCCCTTCACTTCTAGGTATTGCAGGCTGTTTTTTGTAAACCACTCATGTAGTTCAGACTCTGTAAGTCATGTATTTGATACATGCATTGATGCTTTTTGATGTGAACATAAATATTTACTGTTCTTTAGTGTTCTGTCTTTATAGTATTCAGTACTGATCTGTAGCTGTATCAGAGTTATCCTTCTAGTACTGTGTGATCTTGTATGCTAATGAGATGAAAGAAACATGTAAGTCACGTATCCATGATATGTGCATTAGTTATTTAAGATGTGAACATCATAGGACTGCAACTAACAATTATTTACATTATTGATTATTAATCTGTTGATTATTTTGTCTATAAAGTGTCAGACAATTGTGAAAAATGTGCGTTGTAATGTCCCACAGTGTTTCACTATATCATATATGACACATTTGAGAAGCTGAAACCAGGGAATGTTTTTTTATGTTTGAAAAATGACTTAAATGATCATTAATATAGGTGCCAAACACGTTAATAGCAGCTGTAAATGGGTCCGAAATGTCACCAAGCTTACTGTATGGTTTGTTTGTAATCCACCACAACGGTAAAATGACACATTACCCTACTTTATGCTTTATTTCTAGATGACCTGAACCACTCCACCAATGCATTTATTTATAATACTGCAAATATGCACACCCAAAACATGTTTACTGGCCCTGCAGTGCACTTTGCATTGCAAGAATTTTGTCTTTAGGCTTGGTTATAGAAATAAAATGGACTTGAATCAGAATATAAATGAGCTACTGTAGATGCTAAGTTTTTAGTAATGACACATGACGCAAAGAAACCCAGAACATTTCAGTTGAATATTTGAAATAAATAGTATAAAAAGATGAAACAAAAAAACACTCAGCTCTGTAGATCCTCTTACTTGATGACATGTTCCAGCACACACCAGTTTCCAGTGCTGATCGACATCATTTCTGCGTCAAAATCTGCACCACAGACGCTGTGACTGTACTCTACCAGCAAGTCCTTTTGGCAATTTCTGCCTGGGATCTTGTTTTCCCGGTCCTGAAAACTCTCTGCAAAGTAATGTAAAAATAATG
This sequence comes from Sebastes umbrosus, assembly GCF_015220745.1. Taxonomy (NCBI): domain Eukaryota; kingdom Metazoa; phylum Chordata; class Actinopteri; order Perciformes; family Sebastidae; genus Sebastes; species Sebastes umbrosus. The sequence continues at coordinate 25,162,039 of NC_051288.1, read as the reverse complement.
GATGAAATATAACCTATATTTCCTGTGATATGCTGCTTCATTCAGATTCATACAGATTCTTTGACTTGACTCTGATTTCATGACGTTATGAGCTCATTCAGTACCTCACTAGTGCATCTTTCTTTATCTTGGTTTTTACCTAAAACTGAAACTAGATTCCTGATACTTTATCACGTAGTTTTCAGCTGTATAGTAAGACGTTACATAAGTACAGGAAGTTTAAAGGCACTGATGAGAATCAGTAGAAACACTCACCATCATCCTCTGTGATAACAGTCGATGTTTGGTTGTTTTGCAGTTCCTTCTCAATTAGACTCTTCTCGTCTTTGTACGAGCTGGACGTCACGTTGTCTGGTTTCATCGTACCTGCAGGCAAAACAACAAGTTTGGTGAATGAATTATGTCAAATCCACATGATGTCTGCATAATGCTGCCATGTCAAAATTGCATTATATATATTTTTTTATTTATTTTGTATTTATTTATCTTTTTATTTTTTTTAACTGGCAATTTTAGATAAATGATAGATTGAATATTTTGGATTGTTGAAAGTAGGGCTGCAACTAACGATTAGTTATTTGGTCTATACAATGTGAGAAAATGGTGATAAGTGTGAACCGTGAAAACAGCAGAAAAGACAAAACAATTGCATGATTTGAGACCAATGCATGTGAGATAATGAAATGATAAAAAAATGATAAAATATAATTAAAAGCTATAACTACTGATATAGTAATAAAACAATGTGAAGTAAATAAGAAATAAAAATAAGAAATAAAATAAAATCTAATAATAAAAATATACAATAAAATAAATGATTAATGATATAACAATTAAATAGAATACATTTTACAACTTAAATACGATAAAATAAATGTATTATAAAATAACAATAAAATGTAATAAAACTTAAATACAATAAATAAATGATTAATAAAATAACAATTAAATAGAATACATTTTACAACTTAAATACGATAAAATAAAGATTAATAAAATAACAATAAAATGTAATAAAACTTTACAACTTAAATACAATAAATAGATGATTAATAAAATAACAATTAAATAGAATACATTTTACAACTTAAATACAATAAAATAAGTGAATAAAAAAATAGCCATTCTTAATCGAGGGCCTGTCTGACACTGTACTGTTTGATAAACTAAATGATTAATCAAGAAAATAATCATCAGATAGATTGACAATGAAAATGGTCTTACTGTTGTTAGTGGAGAACTCTCTGATTGTTTGGTTCCCCTCAACTTTGCTCGACTTGTCCTCCGTCATGTTGGCTGTTTGTGACTCCACATTACCTGTGGACACAAATTCATAAAGCTATTTAATAATTCCAGCACATATTATTAAAACACACTTACAGCAGCCTTTTCTTTGCTGCTGCTAAAACTAAAAAGCCCTTCACCTTTTTCCTTCATCCATCCCACACTGTAAACAATCTGTTAATTTACAGCAGGATTTCAACAGTATTAACCTGTTATTGCTAAAAACAGTGCTTTAATGTTAATACAAAAGAAAACCTGTTAAATTAATTATATTATAATTATAATGCATACTTAAGAAACAGCACTTTACTGCTGATCAACTGTCTATAAAGTATCATCAGTAACAGTTTCATACAGTATTTGTTTAATTCTGGGACCTGATCTGCTCATGTGAGGCTTGTACATTGTACATGATTGTAAAATCAGTGAATTAGCTTTATTGTTCTTCACTCACATGTTGTTCTGGTTTGCATTCTGTGCTTGTAGCAGCTAGAGACACACATTTTGGGAAAATTTCATCTTGGCAAAAAAAATAATGTTGTAAAAAATACAACCTAAATAGTGCATTAAAACAAATCAGTAAGATAAAAGAAAGGTGAAAAACAGCTATATAATGTATCTTTAAACAGTAAAATAACTGTGAAATAATGTGAAATTAATAAAGTTCAAACTGTATTTTTCATTAACAGTACAAAGCTGTAAATTTCAGCGACAGTATAATAATGTTAATTTGACAGTAACATAAAGGCAACCCTGCTGCCAGTTCTTTACTGTTACTTTACTGGGAGATTCTTATCAGTGCACACACACAGGGAAAACAATGGACACTCATGGAAACATGCACCAAACCTAAAAAACAGGAAATACTTAGAAGGGTAAAACACGATTAATCTAAAAGCCACGTGTAAAATGAAGTCGGCTACATACCGAGGATTAGAACGTGGAGTATCAGGTAGAGGATCATGGTGGGCAGCGGTGAGGGGATCAGCAGGAACCTTGGAGGTCGCTCGCTGACCTGAGGTGTCGTTAATGAAGCTGGAGGTCTGAAAGCTGAGTGGGTGAAGGAACAAGCCCAGCCCTCTTATCTCTCAGCTCTGCTGGCTGTGGAAGCATGTTGGTCCGGCGATGCTGACTGATAAACTGATAGAGGAGGAAGACGAGAGGAAGAAGGGGAGATAACAATCTACTAATGAATTAAAGGAGCCCTGTGGAGGGATGAGAGGATTATTAATAAATACAAACCGACATCTCTGCAAACACGTTATCTGATAGAATACGAACTGTATTCCTATTTAACGCCTTGCACCTATACATTTCATATTACTCAATGGATTTGTTCTAGGGATGCATCGTTTCAGTTACAATGGAGCCGATCTATTCAATTCAATTCTTTTATATACTTTTTAGAGATAGATTTATGGTCTATATACTATATATACATTATATACTGTAATTTTAATTCCTGCTTAACCAATTTGTTGCCGCATTAAAAAGGTTTACTCTTTAACTGTAATTCCTGTTCATTTTTAAGATTTTTGTTTACCAAGTTGCTGGTGTAAGATTTAATATTATAATAATAAATATCAATTCAGTAAATCTATATATTTATTTTGTTAGGAAAGCAATGTTTAAATCAAGTCTGATAACGAATGATCCCATACAGTGAGACATACAGCTTATTAATTAAACACCGGTATCGGTTCGGTACTCGGTATCGGCCGATACCCAAAGTCCAGGTATCGCTATCGGGACTGAAAAAGTTGGATCGGTGAATCCCTAATTTGTTCATCATTGAATGACATCTCTCTGAAATAACGACGTACCGATTTACGATTTTATTTCTAAGAACTGTAATTGACTTTTTTCACCACCGTCCTGGAACCATCTCAAAAAATAATTGTCACTAATTTTAAATGTTGTCCTTTGTTATAGTCATCTATAGTGGTTATTTGCATAAAAGATAAGATAAGATATAAGATAAGATATTCCTTTATTAGTCCCACTGTGGGGAAATTTGCAGTTTACAGCAGCAAAGAGGATATATAGTGCAAAAAACATGTTGCATCAGTAAAAACAAAAAGCAAGATACAACACAGTAAAACAAAAGTGAATCAAATATAGAAGGAATATAAGAATAGGAACAATATATACAGTATTAACAATAAACAGACTATTAACAAAATTGCACAAGTGGAAAAATAATATTGCACAGTGAGAATGAGAATATTGCACAGTATGAATAACACCTGAGTAGTATTGATATTGCACAGTCGGTGTACAGTATAGTGAGTTATTGCCAGTCTCTGGTGAGTAAAAACACACAATTCAAATGATTAGGAAAAAAAATATTGTATTTTTAATTCAATATTTGCTCTGATTTAAAAAAAAGAAAATCTTGGCATTAGTAGTTATCAGTAGTTTTGATTGTATATTATAAGCTGCTTAGAGCTGACGTTAGTGTTAGGAAGTGAAACAGATCATACTACTCTCTCTAAGTATCTGTTTTATATTGCTTTGAAGACATCTCCTCTCGTGCTGAGTTTGGGTTTGTAGTGGGGTTGTATGTACAGTATGTCTACTCCTGTGTTCTGCAAGATAAAATGACTTGTTTTGTGAATTGAGTCTGGTTTGGTCTTCAATATAACGGCTTCAGTTCCCCGCCAGAAAGGGCCGTCTGACGGCGAGGTAAAGCGTCTGTTGACGGGAGACGCAGAAAAACACATTTTAGCCACCTAAAAAAAAATCAATATTTGTTTTAAGTGTACGCTATATTTAGAATATTTTCACTGCTTTACCTCGCCGTCAGACGGCCCTTTCCGAAGGGGGACTGAAGCCGTTATATCTCGGTTTTCAAGACCAGACTCCATTCACAAAATTGTCATTTTTATCTCTCAGAACACAGGAGCTGCTGGTCTACCGCTACACGCATCGATCGCTTAGCTTGTTTGACTTTCTGAACTAACGTGGCATCCGCAGCAGCACATCGCTGAGCTTCCGTGCCGGTACTCCTGTCTGCTTCTCCAAATTGGGAGCGTGTCGACCGCCATATACACTCACCGGTCACTTTATTAGGCACACCTGTTCAATTGCTTGTTAACACAAATAGCTAATCAGCCAATCACATGGCAGCAACTCAATGCATTACGTCATCTAGACGTGGTGAAGACGACTTGCTGAAGTTCAAACCGAGCATCAGAATGGGGAAGAAAGGGGATTTAAGTGACTTTGAACGTGGCATGGTTGTTGGTGCCAGACGGGCTGGTCTGAGTATTAAACTGCTGATCTACTGGGATTTTCACGCACAACCATCTCTAGGGTTTACAGAGAATGGTCCCAACAAGATAACATATCCAGTGAGCGGTGGTTGTGTGGACGGAAATGCCTTGTTGATGTCAGAGGTCAGAGGAGAATGGGCAGAGTGGTTGGAGATGATAGAAAGGCAACAGTAACTCAAATAACCACTCGTTACAACCAAGGTCTGCAGAATACCATCTCTGAACGCACAACACGTCCAACCTTGAAGCAGATGGGCTACAGCAGCAGAAGACCACCCGGTACTAGCAAGGTGTACCTAATAAAGTGGCCGGTGAGTGTATATTGTACATGTAGCATCGTCATCATGCAGAAACCTACGTCAGGTCATGTAGGAAAACGTTTTTAGAAGGACTTGAGGGGAAAATAGTATTTTGACACTAAAACTTTGACCAAAATGTTAATGTTTGTATTTAAATATATCAGGAACACCACCGCAAAGCTGCAGAAAAACCTCTTTGAACCCTTTAAAGGGAAGTGCTGGTATGTCTTCACCATAAACTCATGATGAATACATAATACTAGAGTGATATAACCCCTCAGTGGAACGGGACTGTCCTGATGGTCATGTGGGTAAAGCGAGGCAGCACGGCTGACCGTTTCCTGCTCTTCTCAGATAGTTAGTGAAAACGCTCTTAAGGGATTTCCTCTTTCACTTAGCGGCAGCGAAGGTGACTGCCTGGACCGAGACAGGGCTGGAATCAGGAAGCTGGCAATCCTCCTAAAACACATAAACAATATCTCAGTGGGATCAACTTCCCTGTATTATGTGCAAAAAACTCCTTGTTGATTTATATTTATTTAAAAATGTGATAGTGAGTGAAGTTTAAATCCAGAAGTATGCATATCACCTCTAACACACCACCAACTGCTGGGTATAAGGAGCAACAACTTCCTGTGCCTTGTGGTTGTTAATGTGCAGGATGTCAGAGCTTTTTGTAATGGCTCCTGTCTACACCTCAGCTCGCAGACAGGAAACTGTTCTGGCATTCGGGGGTTTTGCTGCATGTTGAAAGACGTTTAGGGACATTTATGGAATTCAGAAAAAGCAAATCAAGGATGTGTAGCAACCAAATAATATCAGGACCATGACGCTGTCGGCTCGACTGACTGCTGGTTTTACAGACTCAAAGTTTTATATAAACTAAAATAAAAGAGGCACTGAATGAGTTCCTCCAGTAACTAGTTTTGCATTTCTATAAAAGTAAGACTTTAATATCCCAAAATTGTAAAACTGTACATTGATTTTTTTTCTATATTTATTTATTATGTTTTCGAGTTGTCCATCAGAGGTCAAAGGTCAAGGTCACCGTGACATCCCATTCTCATGAACGTGATATCTCAGGAATGCCCGGAGGGAATTGTCTTACATTTGGCACAAACATCCATTTGGACTCGAGGATGAACTAATTATATATTTTGGAGGTCAAAGGTCACTGTGACCTCACAAGTGACCACAAGTTTGGCCACAACTCAAGAGTTCCTCTGCTAATTATAACAATATCACACGAATGTTTAACAGGATAAAATGATGAAGTGATGGCATTTTGGACAGACATGGACGTGAACTGAGACTGGCGGAGGCAGACAACCACGAGGTGGACGGCTTTTTGTTAAGTTTTTGTTTGAAGCTGTAAATATTGTGTAATTTGTATTTTTAAGACGGTGTACAACATTATTTAAAAAACAAATAGTTCTTTATACGAAGGATTCCTTTAATATAGTATGCTTTATTATAGTCTGTGTCAGTGGTTGCGTTAGACTTTCTTGTTCTCCGTCATTTTGACGAACAGTAGGGCCGTCACCAATACCATTTTTTTGGGGGGTTTGAAGCTTCGGTGAGAAATATTTGAAGGTATTCGACGCTTCGCGGAGCAGTCCTATCTTTTTAAAATAAATTTAGAGAATTGGACTGAAGTAGGACTCAGAGTAGCACACACACAGCGGCGGCGCTTGCTTATAGATTATGCATTTATAAGGGCATGGAGAGTAAAGATGAACGGAGATACGACACCGACCGAGCGGTCTCTTTTCACGTCAACATACAGAAGCAGGCTGACATGTTCTTCTGTCTGTCTACATCTCCCCTGTTTCAGTGCCGCTGAATATGAATAATATTATGGGATTATTCTTAATTTCATGGGCTATTATGGGATTTATAAATTAACATGACATACTTATATATAAAAAATTAAAACAAATTTAAAAAAACAAATCATCCAAATAGTGATTTAGAGGTCGAATACCATGGCAACGGTCGAAGCTTTGAAGCATTCGGGTCAGCCCTAACGGACAGGGTTGGAAAAATGTGTGTTTTTTTTTTTTAAATTAATATACAGAACAAGTTTATAGATTATGCATTTATAAGGGCATGGAGAGTAAAGATGAACAGAGATACGACACCGACCGGGCGGTCTCTTTTCACGTCAACATACAGAAGCAGCTGAATGATTTTTTATTATTTTCCGATGACAGACGACTTCTCACGGCCGTTTGTATTTTGTTCTGAGACCTGTACCGGCGCTCTGCTGTCACACTGGACACTGGATTTTTCCAAGCTCAGTAAAAACAGCCGGCACTTGTTGCAACACAATCCAGTCATTTAGGTGAAGTTCTTGCACTTGTGTTTATAAAACATTAACATTGGAGAACTTAACGTTAAATGGAATAAGGGTTTGTATTTCTTAAAGTAAGGTTAAATAAAGTGAGGTTTTGGCATCAGTTCTGAAATCATATCATCAAACGATACGCAGCTCTCCCAATGCTCACACTTAAGTACACAGATATTTCTATAAACATACTTCCTCAGAGTACTTCTCCAAAACAAAACCACTGTCAGCACCTCACGTCTCCGTGTCGCTGCGTAGCAACAGCTCAGCCCACAAACACTTTAGATAAAGAGCATGGTGCTTGTACTGTCCATGTTTGAGTTGTGCTGGTGCTGAAATGATCTCTAAAGCTGGTTTCAATCCGCCCTCCAATGGTTGAAATGAGCAGCTGGTCATTAATAGTTCTCATTTTTTTTTTAGATGATACACAATAATAATAATAACAATAACACTCCACTTGATCTGAAACCCATTGTATTTTCTCACCTCATCTCTGCACAAACCCACTACCCCGCTTCTCTTTTCACACCTTCAGACAGCAGGAAGCTTCAACTCAAAGCAAAGTCGCTTTCTAATGAAGGATGCAGATTTCTACCACACTTAATGATCGTACTGAAATAAAGCAGGTGCATGAAGGAAAAGTTTTTAGTTTGCCATGTTATGATCTGAGCATATTGTTTTATGGTAAATGCAGTACCTGTGAGGGTTTCTGGACAATATCTGTCATTGTTTTGTGTTGTTAATTGATTTCCAATAATAAATATATACATACATTTACATAAAGCAGCATATTTGCCCTCTCCCATGTTGATAAGAGTATTAAATACTTGATAAATCTCCCTTTAAGGTTCATTTTGAACAGATAAAAAATGTGCGATTAATTGCAATTAAATATTGTAATCGACTGACAGCCCCAGTTCATTTGTGTTAATCTTTAGAGGTTGAGTCGGACGCTCAAATAACAGTAAATATACCTGAGTAAATTAGATGTTGAACAGCTAATACAGATTTCACTGTAATGCACGGTTGAGTTATGGATCGCTGGAGTGAATATTGACATTACGACATGAATCATCTCATGTTGTGAGAGAAGAGGAGGAGGCAGATTTATGAGGAAGATACATCTGCAGAGTGAGTGAGAGAAATATATTATATATATATATATATAAAAATAGTAAATACTTGACAAATGGGGATATACCGATACTGGATCAGATATCGGTGACAATAGGGCCAATCTATTCAATTCAATTCTGTGTTTTTATATCAAATACATTATATACTGGCATTTTAATTCCTGTTTTGAGCAATATCTTGCTGCATTAAAAAGGTTTACGCTTGAATTGTAATTCCTGTTAATTTTGACGCTTTTTTACCGAGTTGCTAATGTACGATTTTATTATTATTATTATTATTATTATTATTATTATTTTTAAATTATTATTAACAATAAATATGAATTCAGTAAATTCATATCTATGTATTTATTTGTTATATTTTATTTTACAAAGTTAAAAGAACGATCCCAGTCACGTCCACACAGTGAGGCTTACAGCTGATTGATTGAACGCTGGTATCAGAACAAGTCTCAGTATCGGCCGATACGCAAAGCCCAGGTATTGGTATCGGTATCGGGACAGAAAAAGTTGTATTGGTGCATGCCTATTATTATTATTATACAAATCTCCCTTTAAGGTACATTTTGAACAGATAAGAAAATTTGATTAATTGCAATTAACTATTCTCGCGATTAAATATTTAAATCGATTGACGGGCCTAGATCATAAGAATAAATGGGATGGATAAACATCTTAATGTCAACAAAAAGAGTAATATAGTCTCATTAGTAACTGTTTGATTTTAAAGTAATAAGAAAAGCTTGATGTGAGTGCGATGTGAAGAAGCCATCACTTCTCATCGTGAAGATGTTGTGTTGTCAGGTTGAATAGTAGGTCACCAGTTTCACATGAGTTTAAATGAACCGCACAGAGAAACAAGCAAACAGAAGGTAGAAAACTGATTAACTAAACCACATATGTGGATCAAGAATTGTCAACATCTCGGTTCCCATAAACAGAAACAATTTAAATCTTTCTCATGGTCTGATGCCAACGTCTGAGGCAAACACTGCGGTTTGATGCTCATTGTTGCTAATGTCTCTGCAGACGCTAGATGACATGTTTGCAGTGTGAATTAGAGCAGTTGGTTTAATCAGGCGCCAAATACAAATGCAACACTTTCACCACACAATCATTTCAGTCTGAGTCTTTTATATGATTGCAATCGTTTGGTTTTGGACTATTTGTCTGACTAAACAGAACATTTGAAGACGTCACCTTGGGCTCTTTGAAGCAGTGATGGGCATTTTTTTTTTGCCAATTTTGGACATTTTATAGACCAAACAACGTATTGATTAATCAAGAAAGTAATCTGCATTTTAATTGATAATGAAAATAACTGTTAGTTGCAGCCCCAGTGTAATTTATGTGTCAGGTCTGTCTGGTAAAAGAGATTTTAATCTCATTGAGACTTCCAAAATAAATAAAGCTAAATGCAGCTTTGAGTTTTTAGACGCCAAAATGCACAGAAAGGCTCTTTGGTCTCGTGTATCTCCCTCTGGGACTCGATCAGGTTGACTCTTGTGTGACTCGATTTCTCCACAAACGATAATTTTCCTCTTTCAAGCAGAAATGCCAAGAATGTTAAGGTTATTTAAATGTATTTTCTCTGTTTTTATATCATGGCAAACTAAATATTGTTGGGTTGTGTCACCTTGGACTCTTGGAAGCAGTGATGGGCATTTTTTTGCCAATTTCTGACGTTTTATAGACCAAACAACGGACTTGATTTGATCAGTTTGACTCTCGAGTATGAAACAAATCAATCATATGACCTCAAAAGAGGTGAAGGAAAGGCTGTGAACTTGCTTTGGTGTCATACAGTGAGCAGTCACACCCTGTGTGGTTCTGCACGTGTTGTCCGCCCGTTGAACCCACAGCTTGATGCTGTGAGCATGTTCTGCGCATTTCACTGAATGTTGTCTCCTCTTATTGGTACATATGGATTTGTCAAATGTAAAGTATATCAAAAATATGTTTGTGGATTTAAAAACCTGTGTACTTAATATGGATTATAATTGCAAACCCTCTGTGCAGCTGCAGGGATGATGATAAACATCTGTTGACTGGTTGTAATTAGGGCTGTCAAAGTTAACGTGATGATAACGCATTAGCGTAAATTTGTTTTAACGCAACTAATTTCTTTAATGCATTAACGCAACGCTCGATTTTTAGGAAGATACTAATATCATATGAAACTATAAAACCTAAAGAATCCATCGGTACCAACCATGTCATACTAGCTTGTCGCAAAGGAGGTTAAATAACGCACGCTAAATTTTGGCGAGGAAAAACTGGCATGGCCATTTTCAAAGGGGTCCCTTGACCTCTGACCTCCAGATATGTTAATGAAAATGGGTTCTATGGGTACCCACAAGGTTCATTTTTTTAATAAATGAATTCATTTTTATTCATATATTTATATATATTTTTATATATTTATATATGTATTTGTTTATTTATTTTTGCACTTATTTTTTATTTTTAGATATTTATTTTTAAAATTTTTTTTTTTTTTTATTTATGCATTTATTGACAGAATTTGCATAATGAGGCAGAAATGCATAAAGAAAAGAAGAAATAAATAAGTTTGGGGAAATAAATAAGAGGTGAAATGCAAAAGGAAAATCGTGCATAAATGAATAAATATAAATAAAATAGGAAACCCAATGAATCCATCGGTACCAACCATGTCATACTAGCTTGTCATGAAGGAGGTTAAATAACGCTCCAGACTTATGCTAAATTTTGTTGAGGAAAAACTGTCATGTCCATTTTCAAAGGGGTCCCTTGACCTCTGACCTCCAGATATGTGAATGTAAATGGGTTCTATGGGTACCCACGAGTCTCCCCTTTACAGACATGCCCACTTTATGATAATCACATGCAGTTTGGGGCAAGTCATAGTCAAGTCAGCACACTGACACACTGACAGCTGTTGTTGCCTGTTGGGCTGCAGTTTGCCATGTTATGATTTGAGCACATTGTTTTATGCTAAATGCAGTACCTGTGAGTGTTGTTAATTGATTTCCAATAATAAATATATACATACATTTGCATAAAGCAGCATATTTAAATACTTGACAAATCTCCCTTTAAGGTACATTTTGAACAGATACTAATTGTGCGACTAATTTGCAATTTAATCCTGATTAACTATGGACAATCATGCGATTAAATATTTAATCGATTGACAGCTCTACTGTTTACTTAATACAAATTCTAATTGCCATTATCTTTGTGCAGCTGCAGTGCCGTCAGTATGTTTGCAGCTGCAGATGATGATAGATAAACATCTGTTGACTGGTAGCAACAAATGCAAAGGAAACTTTACTTGATCTGATTTAATTGAGATGACTGATCTCAGAGATTTGAGAGCGCTGCAGAACGCATCATCGCCTCCTTCAGTGACTCACGCTGACACAAACAACAGCAGGGGGGTAAGGCGAGGTCAGCAAAACACAGAGCTGGTTTCATTGGCTGGAGGTGGTTATGGTTTACCCACAGGCTTGTTTTTAAGAGTGGCAACTCCTCAAATTTCTTCCTCAGACAGGAAGAGAGCTCGGGACATGATTAACACCTCAAACAGCTCAGGTAAGGTCACATAAACAAAGTCTAGAAATTAAGATTTTAAAAAATGGGATTGGATGTTGCTCGATTTTTGTTTCAACATGAATATAAATATAGATATAAAAATTAAAAAAAATCTACATAAAATTTGCTAAAACATTTCTATAGTCAACTTCATAAATAAATACATTTATATAATATATAGGAAAATTAAAAATATATTTTTCTAATTGTGCAAAAATTCAAAAAGTCAGGTACTTTTAAATAAATAAATTTATAAACATGACATTCATATGCATTGGCATGTATTCAATTGATTTTTATAACATCACTCACTGATATTAAATCATGATTCATCATCATTGTGATCTAAGAAGCTAAACTGTCTTGCAGTGTGACTCATATTCATATATGATTGACTCAAAATACAAGGATCCTTTCACATCCTTTCTTTCCTTTTTACAAGTTTGTAAAAATGTCAAATTGCATTTTTCCAATTCTACTAAACGGAGGTTAAAGTTTGTCTCCCCTGGCAAAACCTACGTATGTATCAAGTACAACATAATAATGTTATGATTATCATATCAAAGCTACAGTAAAAAGAGATGTGAAACTGACTGACTGCGCTGCCATGTGACGCTGCTCCCACATGCCAGCAGCCTGACACCAGCGTCAGACAGCGGTGAAAAATTAAATATATAACTGCTGCCTACTCAAACTGTACAACAACAGACGTGTCACTTTCATCCTGTCTGATGTTAATATACAGACACAGTAGGAGGGGAAAGGTGCAGGAGCGTAGACGATATTTGGAGTAGAACTAATACCGCTGTTTGTGTAAAATCTAAAATAATTATTTGAAAATTAAATCAAGATGTTTTTCAAAAAATACCTGATAACAACGAAAATATTTGCAATCTTAAAACTCCTTAAAATGTAGTGCAACCTCAGATCGCCAACATAAGAAATAAATATAAAAGTACCGGAAAATGGCTGACATATTTTCATGACGTAGCTGTTTGTTGCCCACATTAATAAGGAACAACTTTGGAGATTAATGCAAAAGATTTGAGTGATTTATATCCGTCATAATGTTACGCATTAGCAATAAAAATTTGTTTAAAAAATAATAATAAATGCAAACCATTAAAAGAGTTCTGAACAACTTATAATTAGTCTTAAAAAAATAATTTGATTAATATGTCGGTCCACAGGGCCGTCCCCAAACTATGATATTAGAGCTTTATCTATAAATATCCTGAGATGTGTGTCCAAGATTGTGATGCAGAGAGCAGTTATGAGTGTGAAACTAAGCATTAGTAATAAAAGCGACAATAATAGACTTGGTTTAACAGCTCGAGTGTGAAAGTACACAACGTTTCCGTAGTCAAGTACAGAAATAACGGTGGAATTAAAAATACACAACTTTAAAAACTATGATTCTAGTAGAGTCAATTAAATGCTGAATTTTGAATCTTATGTTTTTGTGTTTTCTGAATAAAAGTTTGAATTTCGGGAATAGCCTAGAATTGTCTTTCTGCATTTACGACACACACATGATTGAGAAGAGATTGAGAGACTAATGCTTTTATTTATATGTATTAGAGATGTCAATCAATTAAAATGTTTAATCATGATTGTGCAACGTTAATCACGATTAATCGCACATTTATCTGTTCAAAATGTACCTTAAAGGGAGATTTGTCAAGTATTTAATACTCTTATCAACATGACATGCTGCTTTATGCAAATGTATGTATATATGTATTATTCAAAATCAATTAACAACACAAAACAATTATAAATATTGTCCAGAAACCCTCACAGGTACTGCATTTAGCATAAAACAATATGCCCCAAACTGCATGTGACTATCATAAAGTGGGCATGTCTGTAAAGGGGAGACTTGTGGGTACCCGTAGAACCCATTTACATTCACATATCTGGAGGTCAGAGGTCAAGGGACCCCTTTGAAAACGGCCATGCCAGTTTTTCTTCGCCAAAATTTAGCGTAAATTTGGAGGGGTTATTTAACCTCCTTCGCAACGAGCTAGTATGACATGGTTTTCTAGTTTCGTATGATACCAGTAGCTTTAAAACTGAGCCCACTACAACCTTCGAGAGATCAGTTGCATTAATGCGTTAAAGAAATTAGTGACGTTAAAACAAATGTGCGTTAATAGTGGGCCAAACATTGATCCTTGTGGCACTCCTTTTATTGATCGTAAGCGGGTTAGATTTACAGTCTGAACTCTGAACCAAAACATCTACTCTTATAGACTGCAGTTTGCTGAAGACTTTATTTTATTATTTGTGGCATCAAATGCAAATGTGAGCGATCAATAAAGTGTTGCCATATTATTATTATTTTCTAGGAGACTGTATCATACAGTTTATTGCACAAACTGCAGTTGCAACAAAGAGGGGAAATCCTGGCCTCTGAAATAAATACGAGAGGAAAGACGCAGCGTTGTGGACTACACGTCTAGGAGTTTTGATTATATTATCACTTGAAATTGCGCTGTAAAAACATTTCCTTGTTGTAACCCCTCATGGAGATGAAGAGGCTTATCACTTTGACATTTAGTAAATCATGATATGAATCAAAACTGCGTGGCAGTTTGTGTTGCGCCTCATCAGATAACAAAACCCGACCATGACTCAAATTCATATTCTCTGCAAGTAGACATTTCCCTTTTTCTTCAGCTGCCTGAGATATATATACCAATAAATATTCTGTATTTTCTTGCTAAAGTTGGCCATGCTTTTTAACTTTAAGCAAAATATGTGTACAGTTACATAGAATAACTTGTATTCAACACAACTTGAGAACAACTGTTTAGACTGAGTCTACATCTAACTGCAAACTAAATTATTGCTCCGTTCATTATTGTTTATTATAAAGTAGAAAAATTATAATTACACTAAATCACATTTAGTTTGTTTGTCAAGGATGCCTGTTTCCAAATTGTACAGCTTTTGAGAACCAGTTCGGTTTATTTCCTGGTCACAGGAACATTAATTTATATAATTTAATTTAAATCAATAAGTAATTTAAGATTGTATTTTAATCGATTGAAAGCCGTATTATATACTGTATAAATAAAAGTATTAGTCCTATGTATTTTAACGTTCATTATTATGCCGATGACTCGCTTCACTCTGCGTCCTAAATGCAGAAAAACAAAATATGATATTCTCCAAATCTACCTGCATCTCTGGCTATTCCGAAATTAAAACATTTACTCATAAAAAACAAAAACATAAGAGTCAAAATTCAGCATTTAATTAACTCTACTAAAATTCTAGGTCTTAGCGCTGCGTGTTGTTAATTCCACCATTACTTCTGTACTTGACTACGAAGACATTGTGTACTTTCACACTGCGATTAATGCGATTAAATATTTGCATCTATTGTCAGCCCTAAAACAAACATCAGATAAATCCCAAGCCTGTCTGTCTACAAAATATTTCCTCTTTAGTGTTTTTCCTCTTACCTTTTTAAGGGAAACTCCTTAATGTTTATCCATCAAATAAAGACTACATAGCATATTAAAAGAAAAGAGCACTCTTATTTAATGCGAGTAGCCTCAGCATGTTGCACAGCTAAAGATGAAATGATCAAAGGGTGATTGTGGAAACTGCCTATAAAGGCTCTTAGCACGCGACACTGACTGATCTGTAGACGTTCAAGCTACCCACGATTTCCCCTGTGCCAACGACCGGGTGGCAGTGGCACGCAACCCAGTGCAAAATGACTAAAATATCACAGCTGCCTAGTCAAAGTGAGACACCTCGCTGCAGGTCTGTCTCTTTCAACCTGACTGCGGAGGAGTTAGTGTTTCCTGATATCGTGACTTCAGTATTCTGCTCCAGGCTGGTGTCTATAAGAACACTACATGTTTCTTATAAAGTAGTTAAAGTCCTCACGCAAGCTGGTTCATCTGAAGCCCAGAATGACTCATAATAATCATGACAGACATGCAACAGGAGGTGTTTATCGTGCAGTATAGAGATTGTTATTTGGCCCAAACTTTCAGTAACTGTAAGTTGTAAATTAATTTAAAAAACAAGTTCAGTTATGTGCCGTTGATTAGGATTTAAGTTTTAGTCTTCAACCGTATATTTCACTGGTTTATATATTATCCTCTTTTAAATGTACCTGAAGGTAGGGCTGCATCTTACTTTATTTTCTTATCGATTAATCTAACAATTAATCAACACACGGTTCTCGATACCAATTCGTTACCATGGTAAAAAACAAAAACAAAACAATAAACACAGAGCTAGTGTTAGGAAGTTAAACGAGTCGTAATTCCCTCTCTATTATCTATCTTATATTGCTGTGAAAAAATACCTTCACCTAATGCTCTACTCCTATTTTTACTGAATAGAGCTTAAACGCATCATAACGAGGCTGCACTTTTAATTTTTTTTATCAATCAAATCCAACAATTATTTTTAATTTTAATTTTACCCAAAATAAATATCGAAAAATTGCCAGGCATGTCCATTTTCAAAGGGGTCCCTTGACCTCTGACCTCCAGATATGTGAATGTAAATGGGTTTCTATGGGTACCCACGAGTCTCCCCATTACAGACATGCCCACTTTATGATAATCACATGCAGTTTGGGGCAAGTCATAGTCAAGTCAGCACACTGACACACTGACAGCTTTATTTATTTATTTATTTATTTATTTATTTAAAGGATCCCCATTAGCTGATGGCACCAGCTAGTGACATACATTTGCATAGAGCAGCATATTTGTCCACTCCCATGTCGATAAGAGTATTAAATACTTGACAAATCTCCCTTTAAAGTACATTTTGGACAGATAAAATATGTGCATTTAATTGCTATTATTATTTTAAAAACATGCTTAAAGTTGTAAACTGAAACAAAAAAAAATGAAAAATGAAAAATTAAGCTACGGACGTAAATTAAAATACGTTGACTTCTAGTTTCACAGAAGGACACTAACCGTCTCCTGGGTGAAAGTTCTATGTTTGTTCGACCCTCCCATCCACCCTGACCGCCTCCCTACACGGACTTTGAAGATTATCTCTTTAGAAACGTCTTATGACACGTCAAAAAGAATCTGTGCCAAAATGCGTTTCCCTCGAAACGTAATTCACAACGCAGTTTCGTTGTATGGGAACGTAATGTTTTGGGAGACGGGGCAGCTTCTTTAACGTACGTTCCTCTTTACAATAATGAACAGATAAATTGATGACATTTGATTTTAAAATTGTAGAGATGGTTTAACATTTTAGTCACAAGGGAGTTCTCTTTTAAACATTTTTTTAAATCATGCTGCAAAATAAATGATTCACTTGATTTTTTTTTTCCCACCAGCAATGGAGAACGACCATGATGATGTCGGCTACCCTGATTATGATTATTCAAACTACTCTTTTGGGAATATAAGTGACACAACAGACTTCGATGATTGGGAATCTGGCTTGTGTGAACTCGGGGAGCAGCAGGAGTTCGCCATCAAAATGTTCCAGACTTGTGTTTTCTGCCTGATCTTCCTGCTGGGCGTGGTGGGAAACTGCCTGGTGATCGCCACCTTTGCTCAGTACCGCCGCCGCCGGCTTCGCTCCATGACCGACATCTTCCTGTTCCACCTGGCGCTGGCCGACCTGCTCCTGCTCCTCACGCTCCCATTGCAGGCCGTCTACACTCACCTGGGTTGGATCTTCTCCGTTGCTCTCTGCAGGGCCATGCGTGCATGCTACGCCATCAACACATACAGCGGGCTCCTGCTGCTGGCCTGCATCAGCGTCGACCGCTACATGGTGGTGGCGCGAGCCCAAGAGATGCTCAGGCTGCGCACTCAGATTCTAACAGGCGGGAAACTAGCCGCTGTATGTGTGTGGCTTGTTGCGGCGCTCCTCAGCCTGCCGGAAATCCTCTTCTCTGGGGTGTTGAAGGAAAGGAATGAATACTACTGCGGCATGCTCAAGAGTGGAAGAGTGAAAATGGCCACCAATGCAGCCATCATTGCTGTCTTCTGCCTGTCCATCCTCGTCATGATGACGTGCTACTCTTTGATAGCTCGAGTGCTGTGGGAAGGGAGCGCACATCGGCGGGGGAAGCAGTGGCATCGGCAGCGCACCTTGAAGCTGATGGTGGCTCTGGTGCTGGTCTTTCTGGTGTTCCAGCTGCCGTACACGGTGGTGCTGTCGTGTAAAATAGCGGGGCAGTTCTGCGATCTGCTGCTGGAGTACATCACCTGCACTTTCGCGTACACCCGCTGTTGCCTCAACCCCATCCTGTACGCCCTGGTGGGCGTGCGCTTCCGTACCGACGTGTTGAGGCTCATCCATGATTTGGGCTTCCGGTGTGGGCTCCAGCTGGCGCCGCAGAGCGTGAACTCCACCTCCATCTCCTCACCTGGTCATGCATCCATCACAGTGCTCTCAGCTGGCTCTACAACATCCCCCAGTTACCACGGCAACAACTCCCCACATCCCATCAAATTTCAGTTTCCAGGAAGAAACAAGTGATCTGTCATGGAGTGGACTATAAAGTTGCTCGTCTACTGCTGAATTGTTTGCATATTTCCCAACAGTTTACATAATGTACAGTTATTATAACGAAAGGAACTGACAAATTACAAGGAATTGCAAAGATATGCGTATATAATATTACATATAATCATTAGTGCTGGTTTGAAATGTGTCAAAACAATCCGAACATTTTTTTTATCTCAAGCTGACCTTGAAAAAGTCATCCATGTTTTCATCTCGGTTATTGTAATTCTCCAGGTCTGAAAAGTGAAGCCAATGAGGAAGTGTCTTAAACCTGCATTCTCTCTAACAGCCAGCAGGGGGCGACTCCTCTGGTTGTATAGAAGTCTATGAGGAAAATGAGCCTACTTCTCACTTGATTTATTACCTCAGTAAACATTGTAAACATGAGTTTATGGTCTCAATCGCTAGTTTCAAGTCTTCTTCAATACAGCATGATGTTCATTTAGTAAATTATGGTCCCATCTAGAGTCAGATAGACCATAAAGCAGGGGATGCTTTAGGGTGGGGCTACCTTATGATTGACAGGTCGCTACCACGGCGTTGTCTGGTCTGGGAGTTATCCGTGTTTTCATCTTAGAACTTTAACCCTTTCACAGTCTGTTTTCACTTCATCAAAGTTAATTATAACATTTCGGTCGCCTAAAAATGTCTTATTCAGCGTTCGGTTGTACGTAGCTCCACCCTCTGATGTCACCTCTGGTTGCAAAAAACCAAGATGAGACGAACAAGATGCAGCAAACTGGGGAAACTCTTGCAAGATTGTTAACTTTAAGCATTGACTTTGAATAGTTAAGGTTATGACAGGTCGTCAGGTAGATCAGATTTCGCAAGTTGCTGGTTCCCTTTTAGACACGACCCTTCCAAACGGCAGTCCACAAACCAATGATGTCACAGTGACTACTGAACATCCACTTCTTATATTCAGTCTATGGGCTCAGCCAAAAGGCCGTCTCCCGTTTCCCGTCTCCCGTCTCCAGCTCGTCCAAAACTGTGCTGCCAGACTTTTAACAAATTCTAAGAGACACAACCATATTACTCCCATCCTTGCAACGATACACTGGCTACCTATTAGAGATAGAATTGATTTTAAACTTTTACTAATTACCTTTAAAGCCCTACGTGGCCTTGGTCCGACCTACATCGTAGGTTTACTCGCGTTGTGAGCCTACCGCTGCCTGCGGTCCTCAGGTAGGACCCTCCTAACTGTTCTCACAGCCCGCCTTGTTACAAGAGGAAACCGGACGTTTTCCATTAGAGCCCCGCAGCTTTAAATCTTTAAATTAAATTCTTGTAAATACTCCTCAAAACTTACTTTTACAGTAAGGTTTTTTTTTCAGTCAGTTTCTGTATGACTTTATTATTATGTTTTATTATACATTGTTTTATTGGGTCTTCTGTTCTGTGATTATACTCATGTTTTTGTTGTTAACTCTGTATACTATTTCATCTTGTTCTGTACAGCACATTGTAATAAAAAACTGTTATACAAATAAAGTGTATTATCATTATTTATGTGAGGAAAACAAACTAAATTTCCAAGATGTAGGTTTAGCTTTAGCCAAAGTTATCCATCTCACCTGGTAGCTTTAAATAGATCTATAGCTGTCTTGCTTTACATTAATTATACATTTCTATAAAAAGATAAGTCTGATTTTGGTCTTAACTTACTTTTGAACAAATATGTAGTTTTTTGGCATTGCAGGGCAGTATTTTTCTCTTGAGGTCAGAGGTCAAGAGACCCTTTAAATATGTTATTTAACCTCCTTCATGACAAGCTAGTAAGACATGGTTGGTAGGTTTTCTAGTTTCATATTATTTGCCACAAGTGTGAGAGCAAGGTTGATAAAGCATGACAATTAACTTTAGTTTTTGTTATCTGCTGATGACTAATAAATAAAACAATTAATATAGGGTCAAGTAAAAATTGACTTTGAGCAAGTAGATTTCTGACCCACACTGTAAACAATCTGTTACTTTACAGCAGGATTTCAACAGTATTAACCTGTTATTGCTAAAAGCAGTGCTCTACTGTTAATACAAAAGAAAACATGTTAAATTAATTATATTATAATTATAATGCATTCTTAAAAAACATCACTTTACTGCTGATCAACTGTCTAAAGTATCATCAGTAACAGTTTCATGCAGTATTTGTTGAATTCTGGGACCTGATCTGCTCATGTGAGGCTTGTACATTGTACATGATTGTAAAATCAGTGAATTATCTTTATTGTTCTTCACTCACATGTTGTTCTGGTTTGCATTCTGTGCTTGTAGCCAGCTAGAGACATACATTAGCTATAGATAGTCTATTATAGCCTTTTTCCTAACAAGTGCCTTTAATTGTATTTAGTGTGACTATTCCTGTCTGTAACCTGCTAAGTCTATTCATCTAGGCAACAAATAATGTATGTAAAAAATACAACCTAAATAGTGCATTAAAACAAATCAGTAAGATAAAAGAAAGGTGGAAAACAGCCATATAATGTATCTTTAAACTGTAAAGTAACAGTAAAATACTGTGAAATTAATAAAAAACAACCAGTTCAAACTGTATTTTTCAGTAAATTTCAGCGGCAGTATAATAATGTTAATTTTACAGTAACATAAAGGCAACCCTGCTGCCAGTTCTTTACTGTTATTTTACTGGGAAATTCTTAACAGTGCACTGAACGCTGCATTGAGCTCCATTGTTGTCCAAAAACTATTAACAACACATGAATAAGCACTGGATTCCTTAGGTTTTTCTAGTTTTTGGTCGAAGCGTTGGTGATACAATAAAATCAGTGGAGCTTAGTTGCGGTCATGAGTTTTAAATGCTCGTTGCGAACCTCAAGACTCAAGAAGTCTTGAGGTCAAGAAGTCTTGAGGTTTGATACCCAGCTCTAGTCACACTGGCACTTCTGCACTGTATGTCCAAAAATAGTCCCAAAGACAGTATTTGGTCACACTGTATTTGTTCAGTCCAGTTTGTTTTTCAGCCATCAGGTGACAAAAAGCAGATGTCACAGATTTTCAAAACCACAACATCATGTGCCACCATAAAGCCAGCATGTTTTTATTTGAAGGAACTGAAATCCTATGAAAAGCATTCACGCTGCTGATAGTAGTGAGACTTTTAACCCTCATATTAAACCCTTTTGATCGCAGGCTGTGTTGCAGAGTTGACCTTTTTATAAACAGTTTTTCTTCTGCTCTCAGAAAAGTAGTTTTCTCAACACTTTACCGGAGGATCAAGCGTTTTGTTTTGACCTTTTGTCCTCTGCTTGCGGGCTCATGTCCAGTTTAAAGTGTAAGATTTCAGTCGTGGTTGATTTGGCGACACAGCAAATGTGTTTTAATATACAGGTCCCAGAATACTGAGGGGCAGCAAAACAAAGTGTTGTTTTAATAAACAAGTAAGGAAATAATTGCCCCTTTTCCATCAATCTGTGACCAACTGTGGTCTGAGTAAGTTGTTATTTATATGTATTGTAAATAAAAGTGGACCAAGCATTGATCCTTGTGGCACTCCTTTAATTGATTGTAAGCGGGTTAGATTTACAGTCTGGACTCTGAACTAAAACATCTACTCTTATACACTGCAGTTTGCTGCAGATTCATTTTTTAATCTGTGGTATCAAATGCAAATGTGAGCGGTCAATAAAGAGTGTTGCCATATTATTATTATTTTCTAGGAGACTGTATCATAAAGTTTATTGCACAAACTGCAGTTGCGACACAGAGGGGAAATCCTGGCCACTGAAATACGAGAAGAAAGATGCAGCGAGATTTGATTATATTATCACTTGAAATTGCGCTGTAAAAACATTTCCTTGTTGTAACCCCTCATGGAGATGAAGAGGCTTCTCACTATCACATTTAGTAAATCCTGGTATGAATCAAAACTGCGTGGCACGTTGAGTTGCGCCTCTTCAGATATCAAAACCCGACCATGACTCAAATTTGTATTCTCTGTAAGTAGACATTTCCTTTTACCTTCACCTGCCTGAGTAATATACCAACTAATATTCTACATTTTCTTGCTAAAGTTGGCCATGCTTTTTAACTTTAAGGAAAATATGTGTAAAGTTCCATAGAATAACTTGTATTCAACACAACTTGGAAAACAACTGTTTAGTCTACATCTAACTGCAAACTAAATTATTGCTCCGTTCATTATTGTTTATTATAAAGTAGAAAAATTATAATTACACTAAATCACATTTAGTTAGTTTGTCAAGGACACCTGTTTCCAAATTGTACAGCTTTTGAGAACCAGTTCGGTTTATTTTCCTTTTTCCATGCTTTTTAAGTTACGTACATTTTGGTAGAGTCTCCAGATCGATAAGATAGTAACTTTATTGATCCCGAGGGAAATTCAAGTTTCTAGAATCTTATTTCCATAGTGCAAAACATATTAGTAAAAAGGCACAAGTAAGTAGTACAAAGTATAAAAATATACCAGATATAAAAATACAATGGGATGAAGAAAACTGTTAAAAATGAATATAGTGCAGCATAACAACTGAGATACAGGATTATTAAAAATGTGAATGTAGTTCAAAAAGTGATGTAGTGCTGGATAATAAAATATAGGAGATATGCAGTCGAGACCAGGGGATTAAGAAATTATATTAACTACAAACTATGCAAATGTGGTTTAATATACCGGTCCCCGAATACTCGGGCAGCAAAACAAATTATTGTCGTTCCATCATTCTGTGAGCGACTGTGGTCTGATTTTATGCTGCTCATGGCGAGCAGTGAAAGTAAGTTGGTTGGAGATGTGCAGCGGTCGTATCTAGAAGGGAAACTCTTGTGAGATTGTTAAGGTTTTGGCATTGATCTTGAGTTTTTGCAAGTTTTTTGCAGATCTTCAATCAGATTTCGCAATTTGCCAATTCCTGTCTAGACACGACCAAAGTGCAGCCTGTTGCCTGCAGCTCTTCATCTAACAGCTCGCTGTGGCTGCTACTTATTATTCCATTACTCTTTACAATATTTAAAACTGATCTGCTGTCAAAAATTAATTTGTAGACGTGTTGGTCAGTATTGAGCTCACTCACAAACACTTTGCATTTCCTGTGACTACTTAATAATAAAAGTCAACTCGTGTTTCACCAGTTAAATGATTTTAATGTGAATCTGCAGCAGTAGGAAATGTTCAGTTTATGTCGACACAGACGCCCAGCTCGTTTACTGGAAATGTATAAATATAACTACTAATACTTTCATCAGTAAGGCATTTAGGCTCAATCACTATTGTGTTACCTCCTTCAGCAGTAGTGACTTAACAGACATTTATTTAGATGAAAATCTTCAACATTATTATTTTAACATGTACAAATTAGGGCTGTCAGTCAATTAAGATAGTTAATGCAAATTAATCATACATTTTGTTCAAAATGTACTTTAAAGGTCCCATATCATGCTCATTTTCTGGTTCATACTTGTATTTTGTGTTTCTAGTAGAACATGTTTACATGCTGTAATGTTCAAAAAAACGTTATTTTCCTCATACTGTCTGCCTGAATATGCCTGTATTTACCCTCTGTCTGAAACGCTCCGTTTTAGTGCATTTCAGTGGAATTGCAATGGAATTGCGTTGCTAGGCAACAGCTTGGGTCCATGTTTACTTCCTGTTAGCTGTGTATGTTATTTACATACACCGCAACAGGAAATAAACTGGGACACATTTAGAATGTTTATGTTTAAAACCATGTCATGGTCTAAATATTGTATATTTGTGACATCACAAATGGACAGAAATCCTAACGGCTTGTTTCAAATGCGCAATTTTTTTAATATGGGCTGTGTGTTTTTCTCCGTATATTGAACGTTTTAATAGTTTAACAGTATTTATATAGCACTTAAACTTGCTTTATAATGTAAAAGACATGAAAATCTCACTTTCTACAATATGGGACCTTTAAATAGAGTATGTAAATGAGCAAATATGTTTGCTTTATGCAAATGTATGTATATATTTATTATTGGAAATCAATTAACAACACAAAACAATGACAAATATTGTCATCACAGGTACTGCAATTAGCATTAAAAATATGCTTAAACCATAACATGGTTGGTACCGATGGATTCTTTATGTTTTCTAGTTTCATATGATACCAGTATCTTCAGGGTAGCTTTAAAACTGAGCCTAAACAACCTAAAAATCGCAAGTTGCGTTAATAAGTTTAAGAAATTTGTGGTGTTAAAATGAATTTGCGAACTTTGACAGCCCTAGTACAAATGTATATATATATTTTGATATTACTGTGCGAGCAGCGTCTGTACTGTTGGATTATAAACAACAGGTGTTCAACAGTGAGTGTTGAAATCTTAACCTCAACCCACCCTGACCTTGTTTCTAACCAAACCCAAACCCTGACCCAGAAACTAAACTACACTTCTTTCCACACTCACGTAACACTAGAAACTAAATAGGTTGTAGTGATAGATCATAGATAATTCAAAGGTTTGTATTATCATAGGTCTATATTCACGTTTTTTTGTATCACAAATTAGCACGCAAGCTATTATTATAATATAGTGAGACTTATTGAATTTGTTCGTCTGCAATTGTTAAATATAAATTGTTTATTTTGATATGTAGTTTTCTCCTCTCATACTTCGATGCAATTTTTTTAAACATATATTTATTGATTTTATACATTTAACACATTGTACATACAACACAGAACCTTCCCCCATATTGAACATATGGCAGTGTATAAAACAATAATAATATAATATTATATAATATAATATAATATAATATTATATTATATATAACATTATATTATATATAATATAATATTATATATTATATTATATATAACATTATATTATATATAATATAATATTATAATATAATATAATATAATATTATATTATATACAATATAATATAATATTACTTTAAGGTAAATAGCTAAACATGAAGTTAAAAGGATATATATTTACAATGAAAATATAATAATATAAATAAATATATAAATAAAACTTTGATGCATTTAATAACTTAAAGACTCGTCTTTCCACCCAACACTTACCAGCAATATTATGACATATTGGCATTTAAAATGTTTCCTTAGAGTTTTTTAAAATTAGTTTTCTGTCTGAAGATCTGTATTTTAATTATTATGCGTCTCTTGAAATTTGAAGTAGTGGTGACCAGAATACATTTCACACCAGTATTTGTGTAGACTACATGTTGTGTATGAAAGCTTTTCTCATTTACATCTCTATGCTGCACTTAAATTTCAGATTATGCTGTAACATCGTTCTGTTTATACTGTAAACATACAGGGAATGAAATTAGCACCTGCCACCTGTCAAATAACAGGTTCAATGTTGGTTGTGAAAATTTTAGGTCACCTGCCACCATGGCAGACAGGTTTTCCTTATACTAAGAAATATTATTTTTTTACAAAGCAATTCTAAAGCCTCAATTAAATAAATGTATATAATAATAATAAATTAAAATTATATAGAGCTTTTAAAGAACTTAAAGACACTTTACATTATCGGGGGAAACGGTGTGAGACAAACAGGAAACAGACGACTCACACAGGCGCACTCTATATGTATATGGTAACACTTCATTTTACAGGTCCACAAATTTCATGGTAATTAGGTGATAATTAGCAAGTTACCTATTTTAAATTTCTTTTGGAATTACTGCGAAATTATACAAATATTTACCTATACATTTATTGAAAATTACTTTACTATAAACATTATTTAATAATTATATTTTGCTATTTCCCAATAGCTGGTAATTTATTTAGTACATTTCCAGGAAAAGAATAAAAAGTTAATTGATATTTTCACTTTATTTTTACATGTCTGCTGATAAATAGATGATAATTAGCAAATAATTTCTTTAAAAAACTCCCTGAATCATGAAACATTAGCTACCAGGTTACATTTGTGTAGACAATAAGTCACACAATGGTGAGATTTGTGCCTGATCAGAAGTGTCTTCTATTAGTTTTGGTTTTGGAGGTAAATATTGGAGTAATTTGGCAGAAATTCCAAAGAAATTTCAAATAGGTAACTTGCTAATTATCACCTAATTACCATGAAATTTGTGGACCTGTAAAATGAAGTGTTACCAAATATAGTCATGCATTAAGGTTACATGATATATTCCATAATTCTACCGTCTGGTACCACTGACTCAGCGTTCTACGTAGATTTCAGAAGTGTCAGACAAAAAAAATTTGTGGCCGGTAGAAATGTTCAGTGACCTGCCGCCACAGTGGCAGGTTAGGAAAAAGGTTAATTTCAGATCCTGTGTACATGTATATGGTTTTCTTAGAAAGAGGGCTGAGGTGTCTCTCTGGCACAGACATTTAGAGAAAGTCTAAAAGATTATATATCATTTTGATTTGGACAGTTTGCCTTTGACCGCACAGAGAGATGATTCAGTTCACAAAGCAGAGAAAACAACCCTCTTATTAGTACGGAAAAGTATCCTTAAAACACCCACGGGTTAGTTTTACCTTTATGACCATAATATAACAAAATAACTCAAATGATTTTATAAGCAATGCTCTCATTGAGTCCATTTCATCTCTAGTTTTTAAATGAAAACAGAAAATGTAAATGAGTTTCAGGTATGAAATGAGTGCAGAGCTCTCCTGCTGTAATGTGATGTTTTGACCACTAGGTGTCAGTGTGATGCAGAGATGTCTTTAAAACAGTAACAGTAATACAGAGTGGTTTCAGAGTTGTACATCTCCTAATGTAATCTTTGTTAGCAGATATTTTTCACCCCACAATAGACCTGTTTTAGTCTTTTTTAGGGGGTTACAGTGAGTCTCTAGGGGGAGATAGCAGCTCAACAGTAAGCCTGTTGGGCTGCAGTTTGCCATGTTATGATCTGAGCATATTGTTTTATGCTAAATGCAGTACCTGTGAGGGTTTCTGGATCAATATCTGTCAGTGTTTTGTGTTGTTAATTGATTTACAATAATAAATATATACATACATTTGCATAAAGCAGCATATTTGCCCACTCCCATGTTGATAAGAGGATTAAATACTTGACAAATCTCCCTTTAAGGTTCATTTTGAACTGATACAAAATTTGTATTGCGATTTGATATTACAATTTATTTAGATATTTAACTTTTTTAACACTAGACCATGGGGAAAAAGATGAATCACACACTTCTAGGGACTTTTACTTTGGAAAATATATAAATTGATCCAGTAAAAAATAGATTTTCAGCATGTATGTAGTCAGACATGTCCTGAAGTCAAATATATCAGTCATTGTCCCGTCAGCTCTGTTTGACTTTATTTAACATTAATGTCAGTATCTGGGTGCTCTACAGTTTTTAGCGTTGGCCCATTTGACCACGGAGATGAGAGCGACGCCTGGCTCCACCGCACGTTACCACCATACAATAACATTTCCTGTCCGTGACGGAGTTAGCATGCAGCTTTATCCGTGATGTCTAGCTCTGCTTTTCCTGTCAATGTGTGAAACCTAAAGTGTTTCCATCCTTTACTGGATGTGTAGTGTTTACCACGCTGGATTTAACATGTGAGGGTGCAGGTTGTATCCACGCTGACCCTCCAACGTTTTCTACTTTCTCATTTCGGCTCGCTGCGGTTTGTTTTGGTTGACGGATACGGAACAGATATGACGTCACGTTACTCAGAGTTACTAGCCCGTTGCAGCATTTAACTTTCCCAAGGCAAGCGGGAAATCCTTATTGCAATCCTTATATCCTCATGGCCTTGTTCTGTGACGGTGTTTTGGAAACGTGTCTCAGTTCAGTTTGTTCTAGTATCTGATAGAAACCTCACAACACACAGCACTTCTCTCTAACTTCCTGTAAACCCAGTGAACACAGTTCCTCCTCTGAATGTGTCACGCTTCATTACGTCCTGTGTGCTGCTGACCAGGTGTGGCCAGACACACAGGTATCAGCGTGACACTCATCATTTATTAACGTCTGCGTTCGTCCACCTTCCAGTAACACTGCAGTCTCTCTGCAGCCAACAACACGCTCATTAACACTAACAGAGGCCCGCTTATGTCATCGACGCCTCACAATTTATGACTGCGATTAAGTGTGTGTGATCCTCTTTAGCAGCCACTTCACAACGGCGGTCTGTTTGGACGCCGGGTATTATGATGACGCAACGCGTTGGTATGAACGAGGCTTTTTAATCACTGTAGGATCTGTGAGCTGCCAGCGTTCGGCTGTTTGTTTCCTGTTTGTTGGAAAGACTCCTACTACTGCTGCTTTCATTTACTGACTGTAACTCCAGCTTGTAATTTATTTAAATGAAAACTAGCATCCTGTATGATAACTTCACATAATCAAATAACAAAACATTAAGTCCAAACAATATTAACACATAAATATATTTTGACTTGTCATCATGTAAAACAATCACAGGTGTTACTAATAACATTAATGATGTCTACCTTTTTATTCAAGTGTCCCAGTGAGCAATGAAATATGCAGATTACTAAACAGGATAATATTTTTATTTTCACTGTCGATTAATCTGATTATTAATCCGATTATTTTCCCAAAAGCCCAAGATGACGTCCTCAAATGTCTTGTTTTGTCCACAACTCAAAGACCAGAAAATATTCACATTTAAGAAGCTGGAATAAAAAAATGTAGACTTAAAAAACTTGAATAAATATAAAAAAAATACTCAAACCAATTAATCGATTATCAAAATAGTTGGCAATTAATTTAATAGTTGTCGATTAATCGTTGTAGCTCTAAATATTTAAAAACAAAATGTGTGTGTTCATGGTAATAAAGGAGAATGTTAAAACCCTATACACATTGTTTTATTTATTAGTCATTATAAGATAACAACACAAACTAAAGTTATTGTCAGGTTTTGTCCACCTTGCTCTCACACTTGCGGAGAAATAATATGAAACTAGAAAACCTAATGAATCCATCGGTACCAACCATGTCATACTAGCGTGTCGGGACGGAGGTTAAATAACGCTCCAAACTTGCGCTAAATTTTGGCGAGAAAAAACTGTCAAGGCCATTTTCAAAGGGGTCCCTTGACCTCTGACCTCCAGATCAGTGAATGTAAATGGGTTCTATGGGTACCCACGAGTCTCCCCTTTACAGACATGCCCACTTTATGATAATCACATGCAGTTTGGGGCAAGTCATAGTCAAGTCAGCACACTGACACACTGACAGCTGTTGTTGCCTGTTGGGCTGCAGTTTGCCATGTTATGATTTGAGCATATTGTTTTATGCTAAATGCAGTACCTGTGAGGGTTTCTGGATCAATATCTGTCATTGTTCTGTGTTGTTAATTGATTTCCAATAATAAATATATACACACATTTACATAAAGCAGCATATTTGTCCACTCCGATGTTGATAAGAGGATTAAATACTTAACAAATCTCCCTTTAAGGTTCATTTTGAACAGATAAATGTGCGATTAATTGAATATTTAAATTGATTGACAGCCCTAATCTGAACAGTTTGTGAGTCTATAGCTTTGTGTAGGTTACTGAGGAAACATGTGCCTTCTTTGTACAGAGAGGCATTAGGACCCAGAGCCTCGGCTCTGTCCTGCTCTCTGCTGTGAGGACTGGAGCCTCCACCATCCGTCCGTCTCTCTCTGCTTCAGATAGACTGAGTGGCTGCCTGCTGGATCTCTGCCTTTTCCCTCTTTCCCTCTTTTTTCTTCTGGACATGGAGATCAGAGGCCCAGAGACTCCCAGCATCCAACAGCAGATGGAGGACTCTCTCAGACTGCCGGCAAGCCCAACTAAGTCTCCTCGCCCGACAGCACTGCAGCTTGTGGAGTAGTTTCCTCCAGAGTTTTCTCCCCACCTGTGCAGAAGGGGAAACACAGAAGTGATACCTTTTTCCTGGTTAATCCTCATTTCTTCTTCAGCCTCGTCCTGTGCTGTCCAGGCTCTGAACTCTATCTCCTCCCCCTTTTCTCTTTCACTGGTTCAGCTGTCACTCTGTCTGTCACTCTCAGGATATCCCCTTCCCTCTTCCTAGGGTTTCATAATGCATCAGGACCTCATTCAGAGGCAGGGGTGGATTTCATCCCACCGCTTTCTCCTTGTTTGAGAATATGGACCAGTATTGAGTGGTGCTTCAGCATGAGTCAACAGCCCGGGGTCATGGAAATAACGAAAGGTCACCGGCCTCACAGCGCCTCACACTTAACTTTTATTAACTAGATTTTGTAGCTGAGGCAGGTTTTTGGGAGCAGATTTGTTTTGTATTTTTTGGATCTATTGTATTTAGAATCATGGGAAACGCAGCAGGAAGCATGGAGGTACCCCAGGGGAAGGAGGGCAAGGCGGCGGCGGCGGCGGCGGCTCCTCCGGGCCCCACGGGCCCCCAGAAACCAACGGCGGGGCTGAAACTCCCAATGCCACCTGAAGAAGAGCTGGAGCGACGCTTTGGTGCCGTGCTGGTGAGTTGTCACTCTGTGCAGCAGGTCAGGGCAGCGCACGTCAGCGCCTCACACAGAAGAAAAGAGTGCAAAGAAACAAAGAATTTGGAATATGTTGGAAATGTGCACGTCCTCAGGACCAGCTTATCACAGTGCCAGGTACACAATGCCACTGTGGAAAGATACATAAGAGGTCCTTTATGCTGGAGCTTACTGCAGCATTAGGCTCACTGCATGGTCTGCTGGAGGAAGAATGATGGGGGGGGCAGATCTGTTTACAGTTTAATAGAAGGAGCAACGAAACTTTGCTTTTTCTTCATCACTGATTCAGCTTAGAATACCTAGTTTATAAAGAATCACTCTTAAAGGAACTGTTTGTAAGAATCAGAAATGCTTGTTAACAGCGACACCTGTGGCCGTTAAGTCAACGAAAGTCAGCGTCCTGTTGCTCGCGCTTGTGCTCGCTCTACATAGACATGAAGGAGCATCGGTCAAAACAGTGAGGAGACACACGCCAGCTAAAAGCACAATATCACTCTATATTTCAGCTGCTTGGCAGTAATGTTAGCTGACCAGACGAAGGTCTCTCCATGAATCAATGCTGATCCTAGTGTTGGCTTTTCCTGCCTCAGCCTCCCGACCGCGGCCGGAGGGAACAGGGGAGACACCGGAGTTTTGGTCGGAGACGGTAACGTTTCTCTCTGCGGAGCCCCGTCACTTCACAAGACACGGGAAACCTCTGTTGGTCTGGAGGAGCTGCAGCATTTATTTCTGCACAAACGTCCACTGAACATTCACTAGATATTCTCAGAGCTAAACTAACTCTTCTGCAGTGTGGAGTGAGCAGCATGCACGTGAGAGCAGAGCGAAATAGCGAGAACGAGCGTGGTGTGTGAGTGAAGGCAGGCAGAGGAGCAGAGTACAGCAGAGACTCCGGTCCTGGAGACCAAAGCTACGGTCTCCCCCGCGTCCTCCGACCGCGGCCAACACTGTTTAACAGACGGGCTTCACTAGATAGAACTTTGAGGTTTTGGTGCTTCCGTGTAGTTTGTGTTGGAGTCTGAGTCTGAACAGTGTAGCCACACGCGAGCACGCACGGGACACCGACCCGGATTGATTCATACGTGTAAGAAGTTACAATATGATGCCAGTTTCTTCACTCTAAAACTAATTTGTGTTATCGTGTTAACTAAGACAGCCCTATTTCTAAGCAGATTATGAATCTGTGATGAAGAAAAAGTAAAGTTTAGTTGCTCCTTTTTATTAAATTGTAAACAGATTTGACTCCCCCCCCTTCATTGTCCCTCCAGCAGACCATGCAGTGAGCTTAATGCTGCTGTAAGGTGTCTGTAATAAAGAAGATATCATGCTAGATAGAAGAAAAGGCTTATTTTATATAGCTCGGCCTTCCCAGCGACTCAGAGTCACCAGCGACCAGCATTCCTCGACCTTAACTAGATTTCCTCTTCATGACTTCCCTCACTGAGCTGTTAGTTGTCTCCTGTTTATGACAACATGTGCGCTGACAAATTGACCTCCTCATGCCGTTGCGGTGACAGAAAAAAAACAATGGAGAGACAGTTTAGAGTCTGACAACACCGCTATGTTCAACATGTGGCCTGACGACCTGCTGCATGATGAACCGCATTCCTGTTGTCTTATCGTCGGAGCGTCTGGGGTGTGTAATGATGTGTGACAGCTGATCTGTGATTTGGTTTGAGCCTGAAACATAAACAGACCTGAGGTTTCCTGTGAGTGGACCAACCTTCCTTCTTACCCTCCTGAAGGTGAATGGCAATCAACTAAATCCCTGATAAATGCTGCTCCCGTCCGCTGAGGCTCTTCAATCAATCAATGTGTGAGCATAAAACACTCCCAGTTAGAGCAAAACCAGAACTCTAATGATCTCTGCTCAAGAGCCAATGTTTTGTTTTTTTTCAATATGAAATCTCTGAACTGTACTCTGTGAAAGTCTGAAATTTTCGAATTATTTAAATGTTTTCAGACGTTTCATTCAACCGTTCAATTATATTTTCAATAATTTTTATATTTCCACACATTCTGCCCTAAAAATAAAAAGCATGTGTGTGTCATGTGGAGCTGAAATTCGCTACAGCACATGGCCAAAAGTATATGGACACCTGAACATTACCTTCACATGTGAACATCTTATTCAAAAACTGTTCATGTTGGTGATCAGGTCTGGGTCCAGTCGGTGTTGGATGAGGTTGAGGTCAGGACTCTGTGCAAACCAGGAAAGTTCTTCCTCACCAAACTGGGAAAATCATTTCTTTATGGTGCTGACTTTGTGTTGAAATAGGAAAGAGACAAACACAAACTGTTGGTACAAAGTTTGAAGCTCACTATTGTCTAAATAAATATCTTTGTATGTTGTAACATTGAGATTTCTCTCGATTGGGACTAAGAGGTTTAGACTAGAGCTGTCTAAGTTAACCTGATAATAACGCAAATTTGTTTTAACGCCACTAATTTCTTTAACGCATTAACGTAACCTGCAATTTTAGGATGTAGTGGGCTCAGTTTTACAGCTAGAGTGAAGATACTGGCATCATATGAAACTAAAAACCTAAAGAGTACATCGGTACCAACCATGTCATACTAGCATGTCCGGACAGAGGTTAAATAACGCTCCAAACTTTCGCTACATTTTGGCGAAGAAAAACTGTAATGGCTTTTTTCAAAGGGGTCCCTTGACCTCTGACCTTCAGATATGTGAATGCAAATGGGTTCTATGGGTACCCACGAGTCTCCCCTTTACAGACATGCCCACTTTATGATAATCACATGCAGTTTGGGGCAAATCATAGTCAAGTCAGCACACTGACACACTGACAGCTGTTGTTGCCTGTTGGGCTGCAGTTTGCCATGTTATGATTGGAGCATATTGTTTTATGCTGAATGCAGTACCTGTGAGGGTTTCTGGATCAATATCTGTCATTGTTTTGTGTTGTTAATTGATTTACAATAATAAATACATACATACATTTGCATAAAGCAGCATATTTGTCCACTCCCATGTTGATAAGAGGATTAAATACTTATAATACATGTCTGATTCTAGTTTGAAACACAGCTGTTTGTTTAGTGGAAGGTTTACGATATCTCCTCATCTAATACAGATAATGCTTCTATTCTTGTCTCTTGTTTTGCATGGAGAAAGGTGTTTGCATAATGTTTATAATTTCAGTGCACACAGTTTGTGCAGACAGTAAATTCAGTATGTGTTGCAGTGGAATGATGTGTTTGTGTGTGTGTGTGTGTGTGTGTGTGTGTGTAGGCTGTGGTGGGTCGTGGGATGACCACTGCAATGAATTAATGTGACAACAGCATACGTCTTGTGCCAACTGCTGCAGGTTTTTCTTGCTTGTAGCTGCAGTCGTGTGTGAATGTGTTCAGTCTTTCATGTGCAAAAAAATAAAGCAAACAGGCGTCACTCTGCAGCACTTTAACTGTATCCTGCTGCATCTAAAGTTATTCCTCCTCCCTACCCGGTGCCGAACACATTCCCACTGTGCTTTTTGCTACATCACCATTGTATCACCACCAAATATAGATCATCTCCTCCACCGACCGCCTTCTGCTGAGTCTGCATAGCAAATCTCCTGAGCTAAATGGAGAAGATACTCGGTCTGCATATTAAACCGGCCGGCTGTGGGCTGCAAACTGTCACTGGTCTCATTCTGCAGAGGCTCGAAGAGGGACGGAAAGTGTCCAACTTCCCCTCAGAGGTGTGGATTCGGAGGGAGGAGGATGTGCGTGCCATGCTCACATGTACATTTGCATGTGAGCATGTGTTAAAAGCCAGTGGGGTTCTTTGTGAGCAGCTTTTATTGATGCTTTATTCATTCTGTGATGGATGTCTGATGCCACTGTAGTGTTTTCAGACTGAATCAATATGAAAGCAACAGAAA
This sequence comes from Sebastes umbrosus, assembly GCF_015220745.1. Classification (NCBI taxonomy): domain Eukaryota; kingdom Metazoa; phylum Chordata; class Actinopteri; order Perciformes; family Sebastidae; genus Sebastes; species Sebastes umbrosus. The sequence continues at coordinate 25,127,255 of NC_051288.1, read as the reverse complement.
TCTGCACAGCGCCGCTGGATGTGACTCCGATGAAGGATGCCAGTGTTCGAACGCTGGTTTGAGTTACATCCAAATTTTTACGTGGAGCACTTTTCCCCCCAGTGTTTTACATAACACTTTGCATATTTCCCAACTGGGAATGCGGCAGTGGGTGGAATTGTAAATGTACATCTGTGGATTTGTGTACTGTATTTACAGGCACAGAGAGGAGGCCCAACACTTACTCACTTATAAGCAGATCTGCACTTTTAGCTGGTTAGGTTTATTATAAGTTTCAAACTGAGAGCAGAATGAACAGAATTTAAGTGACATTATCTCTACAAAATGACCTTAAAGCTGTATCTTGACTGGTTTCTCCCAGTTTGATGTGAACTTGACTGGCCTGCACAGAGCCCTGACCTCAACCCCGTCCAACACCTTTGGGATGATGATAACAACGTTTGTGTCCCGTGTTCACAACGTTCAGTGTCATTTTCACTCTACAAACATAGCAGTTTTAAGCTCAACCATGTAGTTATTTCCTGAACTAAAAGGAAAAAAATCGATTCACATATGTATCGCAATTTTTTTAAATCGATTTTTTAATGCCAGATCGATATATGTGCTTCATTTGAGTCTACGTGGAGGTAGAAGGAAGTTACTGCTTTTATTGTTGTAGTCTGAGTAACATGACGTCATATCTGTTCCGTATCCGTCAACCAAAACAAACCACAGCGAGCCAAAACGAGAGAGTAGAAAACGGTGGAGGGTCTGCGTGGATACGACCTGCACCCCCACATGTTAAATCCAGCGTGGTAAACACTACACATCCAGTAAAGGATGGAAACACTTTGGGTTTCACACATTGACAGGAAAAGCAGAGCTAGACATCACGGCTAAAGCTGCATGCTAACTCTGTCACGGACAGGAAACGTTATCGTATCGCGGTAACGTTGCGGTTGAGCCGGCCATCACTCTCATCTCCGTGGTCAAATGGGCCGACGCTACGACTGTAGAGCACCCAGATACTGACATTTATGTTAAATGCATTCAAACGGCCCCGACGGAGCTGACCATGGATGGATAAAGAGAACTGAGCCGTGATAGTATCGGGAGATAGGTGTATCGTCCCAGCCCTAATTGTTATGTTGTACGTTATTATTTGAACACAAACCATGATCTTTTTTCTAACCAATCATTTCACAACGTTAACCACATGGCATTACGTTTCTGCAAGTGTGATACGAGGCTGATATGAAACGTATTTCGTTGGTTCAGAAACGTTAACATTCAACGTATCCGTCGTTTGCGGAAACGTCAAATGCCAGAAAATGTTTTGGCATTTGACGTTTCCGCAAACTCTTTCTGGGTTGACTTTTGTGCATGTGGTGTTTCTGCATCTTTTTAATAAGACAATGGTAAGCTCGCTCGTTCTCCATCACTAAGCAACCTGGCATTTTATAAATGAATATTACACTGCATTTAGCAATGGTGGCAAATCATAACCACTCTAAGCTATTTCCTGTCAAATAAATGTATTGATTGAGAAATGTGTTTTAATGTGATTAGATGCGATGCAGTTTAATCAGATTCCACGTGAAACAGACCCAGCGTTGTACCGTGTGAGACGGAGACACAGGGAGAGGAACACTGATTTATTCAGCGGTGATTATTCAGCCGCTGCTGCAGACGCAGCTCGTTTCTGTTCACATGATGATTCCATTGATCCGTCCTTTTGGGACAGTCAGCATGTTGATGAAGGCAGAAATGCATCACTATGCATCGTTCAGCGACACATAAAGAAATGTCCCAGTTCAGTCTGCTGGATTCAACACATCGTCTTCCCGCTGCCAGGTTGAGTTTGTTGTTTTAACCTCTCGTGTGGTTCCTGTCCAGTCACTCAGCATGCATAGCTAATAGCAGGTGTAAAGATCACTGGTTTTACTCTTTAATGCCATTTAAACCAGCATAGTTGAAGCAGAGTTGGAGGGATTTGTAAGCCTTGATCACACTGAGGCCGTTATTGTGCAGGTTGTCATGGAGAGAGCGTGACAACACGCTTTCACACTTAACACAGTGTGTATAAAATGATCACACGGCCATCAGCATGCTAGAGATGAAAATTACACTCATTAAAATATTAAACTTGATGACTGTGTTCCCTCATATTTTACGTTTGTGACCCGACTACAGTAGAGTGGCTCAGTCCTTCTCAACAACACACCAGTGATTGATGTGATTATCTGATTAGATGCTGACGTGAACTCTTCCTGGTGATTTGTTTGTGTAATAGTTCATGTTAAAACATTTTCAGAGCAACACATGAAGCATGTCACGATACCAGAAATATAGTAGTCGATACCAATACCAGTGAAATTCCATGATTCTCGATACCGATTTGATACCACGATAAAAAACTAAAGTAAAAATTACAGGCGCAAGCGGAAGTTCGCGGGTTCAAGCCTTTTTTCACTCAACAGAAGGAAGCAGCTGAATTGCCAAAATCAAAGCCGCGAGCACTTCAAGTCACTTCAGCTGGTTTAATTCTGTATAAAGAAGCAGTGAGACCAATCAAACCCTTGTTTCATCATTACAATGTATGCAGCCTTTCAGTAATTGCTTACTCAAAGTCCTGCCAGTCATATTTCTTGACATTTTGGGGACATGTTTCAACAGCTTAATTAAAAATATCCAGTAAGTTTGGTGATGTTGGGACAAACTCTCTCTCTCTATTGATTTAGGGCCAAATTTGCGGCAGGCCCATGCACGTTCGGAGCTGGTGTCACCAGTTCCGAATGGAGTAATCTCTAAATAGTTTTATACTCGTGGTTCAAAATTGTTATAAAATGTATATTGTATGTTTTGTATTAATTGGACAAACAATTTCTGATGTATAATCTGATTCCTTCAAACAACTGGATTTATTCAAGTTTCTTGCCAAAAACTACATTTTACATGATTACATTTGAACACATCATGATGAAGTTAAAATTTAGCTTATACTCATTTTTACTGAATAGAGCCTGAACGCATCATAATGTAAATCGGTGGCACCTCCCATGTTGAAATCGGCAGGACTAAAGCTAGTTAACGTTAGCTGTTAGCAGCCGGTAAGCAGCAAAGAGTTAACTGCTAACAGCTAACGTTAACTAGCTTTAGTCCTGCCGATTACAGCGTGGATTTGTTGTTCACAATGTAGCATCATCAGGGAAAAAGTAGTGTGCGTTCCCTGGACGTTTACTGCGTCCCAAAACACATTTTCTATCGTCCCGACGCTGTTAGTCTTGAGCCCTAATCCCCGGTACCTATGATACCTGCAGAACTGTAGAAAGAGAATTTTGGCATCGACTTGATACCGAAGTTTCGACATCCTTACATATTTTACAACATGTTATTATACGGCTTTGTTGAATACTCGATTTTGATTGGTCAAGCACGGCGTTCTACGGTCTGCTATTTCTTTATAACAGACCGTTGCTATGGGCGCAGTTCTGATGTCGAACTCTGGCGGACCGTTTTTTCTGTCAAATGATTGATTTGTTAAGTAAGTAGCTGTGTAATAAGCGGGATAAATGTGGCCATATTCTCGTAGACGTGGTTAAAATCTGCTGATAGTTGGTGGGTTGTTGGGTCACTGATAGTCAAATCTGGTCGAGCCACATCCACACAGTCCTGATGAAACAGATTAGCTGAGTTTTTGAGTGTTAATCTTTTCATAAATAAAACCTTAAGATATTTTTCAAAAGATGACAGTCCCTCATGATTATTTAATATTATAGAGGAATACTGTAGGGGCTTTAAATCTTCTCTCTAAAAGTAAACTAAGGTTGTTTTTCTGAGTGATCCAGCAGGTCAAATATATAACCAGCACGTATTGATCATCAGGCCTGATTTATCAGATTCACATCCAGCCTTACATCACCATTGATTTACTGCACTATGTGGGATTTGCTGTGCCCCTGTTTTTCAGCACTGCACGCATGATGTCTACACAGTAACTTTCCATGTGTTTTAGTATTTAGACGGCCTCAGCTTTTAGCTCAGGAATGAATAAAATAAGTGTCTCTAAAACCCCCCAACAATGTATAATGATTGTATAATTATATGACCCTGATGTGGTTCAGCTGGGGCTTATCTCTGCGCTCTGAGGCCCGGAGGTAAAATCACTGCTGGACATTCGTCAGCAGACTGAGTCAGTGTCGATGACTCCTCGCTCTCACTGACCTTGTGATGGAGTCGCTCAGCTTCAGCTAAGACGAGAGCAGGAGGTGCGACGGCAGACAACGAGCAGAAACAGATAAGATATGAGGAGGATATGTAGCGTTTAAGCATCCTCGAGTGGGTGTCTCCTGTCGATTAGCCCAGTTTCATGTGCGGGTTATTATCGGTTTATTTCTGAGTGCTGGAGTCTGTTTGTTATTTGGGTCACCACAACGCGTGTGTTGATTTGTGTGTGGTGATAATCTTTTTATCAGGACTTCTCAGAAGTAAACTTGTTGTCGTTGACCACATCAGCTGACGAGAGTTTAGGATGAGCCGTTTGCTGGCGTGCGTTCTTATCAAAGTTCAGGATCAACTTGTGTTTTTTAAAAACAAACTCTGACTTTAGAGATAAAGCACTCAAAGCAACATTTCTAATTTGTAGCTTATTATTCTTAAAAGTATAATATGTTTGTCGGTTGCTGTTTGTAAACACACAGCATTCAAAGTTGAGAGAGAGAGAGAAGCAGTGGTCGAGCAAACTATAGAGTGAATGAAGAGAGGGAGCGGCGTTAGTGAGAACAAAGCAGTGAATCGGAGAAATAAAACGTAATTTTCTGATTGTTTCACGGCGTTTTATATTCTAAAACACGACTAAACAGACCCACAACTCCGCACGACCCTGCAGGAAGGTGGATCATGGGTGGATTTTAACATGGAGGTGTCTATGGGGATTGACTTGCTTTTGGAGCATCTAGTGTCCGTTCAAGGCACTTGGCTTCATTTCTCAGCACTGGAGGTTGCTGCTTGGTGGCTCAGCACACCAGCTAAAGGGGGATTTTTGCCTCGGTATCAGATGCCAAGGGGTGTGACCAAGGGGTGTGACCAAGGGGGTGTGACGAAGGGGTGTGACGAAGTGGCGGTATTTGATGACCTGAACACACTCTGCGAGCTGTTATTAGCTATTACATCCCCACGTGGGCAACTACCACAGAAGAGGTTTTGTGTACTTTGTGATTTTTTTTTTTTTAAATTTGTTTATTTTATTTTATTTATTTGATTTACCTTTTATTTGTTGTATTTATTTATTTACTTTATTTTTTTAATTACTTAATTCATTTATTTAAATTTTTGTATTTATTTTATTTATTCATTTACTTTTAATTAATTTTTTTTTTCGCATTTTTTTTTTGTTGAAATTATACATTTATGTTCACACACATAACATGACGTTACCAAGAAGGAAAGGAAAAATAAATAAATAAAAAGAAAGGCAGAAAGGCTGTTTGTTGACGCCAAGAAATGTCCCGAACTCAACAAAATACAAAGAAAAAAAAAAATTACAGGGTGATATAAGTGATGATTGAGAGGGATTATTTTTGTTTCCGTCACTACATTGTTTTTTAGTAACATCCTGCATCTATCTCGTAATGTGCTACCACTGAAGATAAGTGACACCGCGGTGCAGCAATAGCAACACAACTTTTATTGTGTTGTGACAACAGACTTGCAGAGTTAACGAAGCGCTGATAATTACCAGTCACTTCTGACTCGTAGAGTGATTCAGCAGTAGTGACTCAAACAGTTCGGTAATGATAATTCACACTGGAGCCGTGATGCATTATTGAAGGAGGCTCCATAGTGGTGTATAGGGGCCCCTGAGGAGGCCCCTCTGTTTGTTGTCATATTGTCTCTAAAGTTAAAATGCCCATCCGGAGAAATAACGGCCATTTATCTGATTTATTATCTGAATCTGAAAGACAGATTTTACCTTTTTTTACTCCTCTGTTTTCAGAACACGATGAATCTTCCTCCAGACAAGGTGAAGATCCTCAGTCAGTACGACAACGAGAAGAAGTGGGACCTGATCTGTGACCAGGTGGGTCTGCTCTCTGGATTCACCGCCCTCATGCATATCATCTCTCTGGTTACTTTAAATAAATAAGCCATTTAACGGCGCATCATGTTTTTATGTGCGGTGGACGTACAGTATAATCAGAGTAGGCCAATCAATACTGTTTACTGACACAATGTGAATACCAAACATCAGAAACCACCACAATCCTCACAAACACACACAGGAGGAAGCTCATTAATATTGTACGTCACCGTAGTAACCACAGGGAGGTCCATAACAACCTGCTGCATGATGGGAGAGTGACACAGGACACCTGTCAATATCATACGGTGGCTCTCTCGGCTCATCTTAATTAGTTATAATTACACAAATATGGAAGTCAAAATGTGATACATTTTTGACTAAATAGATAGTTTGGTTAAAAGGCCGGTAACAGCTGGACTGTGTGTGAATATAAACTGCTTCACCATCAGTAGAATAATCTCTAGAAGCTTGTTGAGATCAAACTCATTTACATAAGAGACGCTGTGTAATCAAACTGCCGGTGTGAAACTCCGGCTGAGCTCTGCCCTCTGGGCCCCCCCGCCCTCCTCACTGCAGCACCGCAATCAAATATAATTAAAGATCTGCGTTTGTGTGTGTGTTTCTGCATCTTCAGGAGCGGTTTCAAGTGAAGAATCCACCATCTGCTTATCTGGAGAAGCTGAAGAGTTATCTGGATCATGGAGGAGTCAGTCGGAAGGTAAAACCCAACGGACTCACATCTCACTTAAAAGTTCAGTTTCTGTTTGGTGTAAAAAACTCGCCAAAAGTCTTTTATCATCGTAATTCCTGAAAAATGTAGTTGATAAAATTCTTCACCTTTTTGTGGTAGAGAATGAAAACATACCAACGTTTCTCAGATCTGATCTTACTCAAATATTTGCAAGAGATTAAAAGCTGTTTCACACCAAGCACGGACTCATGTCCAAAACAATCGTGCAGGAATTTATAAAAACTGTCTTTGTGGGTTCTTATGAATGCTTACACACCGCGGTGGAATATTCCTGCTGGGGAGAAAATATTCAGACGGTTCAATTTCAGTGGATTTCCGCCTGCGGAGATGTATGTTTGACTCTGTCAGGTTATGTTGAAATTCTTTGATCGCTGTCATTGTGCATAATGCAGCCGATTCAACTGTTATCAGGCCATTAAATAGACATTATCAGTCACTATAAGCACCATAGATGTAGGTCAATAGGAGCCTACTACACCTACTATGTTGTAAAAGTGAAACTTAAAAGCAGCACGTTCTAACATGTAAAACTGAATGAAACGTCACGTTTTGAACACAAACAAAAAGGCTTGTTTAGGTTTAGGCAAAAATCTACAACTTACAATACTACAACTTCATTAGGTTTAGGCAACAAATGACAACTTCTTTAGGTTTAGGCAACAAAACTACAACGTCTTCAGGTTAAGGCAACAAATCTACAACTTCTTTAGGTTTAGGCAACAAAACTACAACTTCTTTAGGTTCAGACAACAAAACTACAACTTCTTTAGGTTTAGGCAATAAAACTACAACTTCTTTAGGTTTAGGCAACAAAACTACAACTTCTTTAGGTTTAGGCAACAAAACTACAACGTCTTCAGGTTAAGGCAACAAATCTACAACTTCTTTAGGTTTAGGCAATAAAACTTCAACTTCTTTAGGTTCAGACAACAAAACTACAACTTCTTTAGGTTTAGGCAATAAAACTACAACTTCTTTAGGTTTAGGCAACAAAACTACAACGTCTTCAGGTTAAGGCAACAAATCTACAACTTCTTTAGGTTTAGGCAATAAAACTTCAACTTCTTTAGGTTCAGACAACAAAACTACAACTTCTTTAGGTTTAGGCAATAAAACTACAACTTCTTTAGGTTTAGGCAACAAAACTACAACTTCTTTAGGTTTAGACAACAAAACTACAACGTCTTTAGGTTAAGGCAATAAAACTACAACTTCTTTAGGTTTAGGCAATAAAACTACAACTTCTTTAGGTTTAGGCAACAAAACTACAACTTACAAAACTACAACTTCTGTAGTCTGTCACTTGGATCATTCCTCATTTCAGACATCAATCCCACTCAGTTTCCCTCTTGTGTCTCTCTAACGTTCAAATATATATTATCAATTTTTAAAGTTGCTTTGCAGACGTTAAATTGTCCAGTAAAAAACTGATACAGTAAAAATGTTACAGTGAAAAATAAATGTGTGAACAGACGATTCGCCAAGACTTTATTTGAATCCATTTCTGAATGTGACTGATTGAAATCAGGAAAGGTTTTAATATACAGTATTTATTGTTTGTTTCACTGGCAGGGAGTTTTTCTTTTTATTGTGATTGATGATGAAGTCTTTGCTACAAATCAATACACAAAACTGCCCTGGCCCTTTACGTTTTTTGATTTCCTGACTTTACAACTTGTGTTCTATCAGTTTAAGAGACGTGTCCAGGAATCCACTCAGATCCTGAGAGAGTTGGAGATTTCTCTGAGGACCAATTACATCGGGTGAGTCTCACTGCAATCCTCACAGACTCGGAGTTCAAAACACAGTTAAAGGAAACACGCTGAGTTTAGTTTTACACAAATTAAAAGTTGAGCCAATACATTTTGACAGAAGCTTAAAATAAAACTTTCTAGCATGGGAGACACTGAAGTAGATTATAATTATAAGGATGTTTGTCTGCGTGTGAAAACAATAAATTACAGTATCAAGTTCATTTAACCCTTTAAAAACGATTGTTGTTTTATCCTGTTTAAATTGGTCTAAAATAAAAACTATAATAGCTAGAGCATTCATTCTTTTTACAGCAGAAAGCTAAGGCTTCCGTCTTTTATATAAAATATGTTGTTCATGTTTCTACATTTAGAAATATTTGGGTTCAATACGTTTTGTGTGTTCATTTAGTAACGTCTAATGAAAAAACATCTAACATTTTCGTATTTTTTTTATAGTTGAGTCATAAATGACACAATGTCAATACTTTTATCATTATATTATTATAGTTTATTGACTTATGCTTACCATACACTAGGAGACTTTGAAAAGACTTGGTACCCCGTTTGCTGCTTCCTGTTTGGTGCTGGAGAGAGCGCTCCTATTGGTTGTTGACAATGTTCGCGTCACTGAACTTAGGATAAACTTGTTTGATTTTATCGGAACGTCAAGACGAGAAAAAGACTGACTTAAGACAGCTTGGATTGAGTTTTATAACCACCTTACACTAAACGATGGAGATCACGGGAGAGCAAAGCTCTTGTGATTTTTATTACGATATTGGAAACATGTCTGCGACAGTGAAATCATTTAAAATGTTGTTTGGTGTAAAGTTGGCTTAACGTAACCTTTTAGCTGAGCTTGTCCAGATTTTAGAGATATTAAGCAAGAAATGACATCACAACAAGCACAAATACCAATGTAGGCACTGGCAGACCATTTCTATTGCAGAGTCCAAAGGGTTAAAACCCTTTAAAGAGCTTCATGGATACATTAGTTTTGCCTTGCAATTTATTTTTTCACACATTAAATACAAATGTAACATGTAAAGTAGCTGATATCTGAATGTGTGCTTTGAAACTTTTCAATAGAACAAACTCAGAGACAAGAAGAAGCTATACTTGTGTCTGAAAGCTTGTGTTTTTCATGTTAGTTTGTCATTTTGAAATCTTAAAATGTGAGTGTTTGTGTCAGTTGAAATGTATTTTCTCATTGCAGTTGGGCTCAGGAGTTCCTAAACGAGGAGAACCAAGGCTTAGATGTTCTTGTGGACTATCTGTCCTTTGCCCACAGTGCTGTCACGTAGGTATCAGCTCGACTCACCGTTATCTGTTCCTGGAACAGTCACGTCTCAGCTATGTTCGCCTCTAATCTCCTTCACAGAGCCACAACTATATCAAACCATCTCATGAAAACCACCTCAGGCTACATTTATATGAGCTCTGGTTTCTGTGACTCCTCGCAGGTATGACGTGGACACTTTGGACAATGGCACGCTGCCCACGGACAAAAGCAAATCTGTGGACAAGTCAGTGGAAGATCTGAGCAGAAGTGCCAGCAACTCACCTACTCACAGTGCCTCCAAGGCCAGCAAGGCCTTCACAGTCAGGTACGGTCGGTGTGGGCCGGTGGTGGTGAGAGAGTCACGTTTGATGGGTTCATGTGAGGCTGGAGTTGATGTCCCAGCTGAGGTTACGTCCACTAATACTATGATCTACGTACACATGGGCGTTTTAGCACCGGCGTAAAGTGTGTACTTTTGGCGCCCATGCTCTGATCACACCCATCTTCAAACTCACTCACACTCCTGTAAAGTTTCGTGACTGCATCTTGCACAGTTATGATGCTATTTCGTTGACAAAATCTGTCCACAGACGGACAGGATAAAACAAATAAAAAAAGATAAATACAAAATTACATTAAAAATGAATTAATTGTGGAATGGATATTTTTGTGCGACTGCTGTCGGTTGGTAATATAATTTAAAATGTTTGTTGGAACCTGTAATTGCTCTGCACTCCCTGCCCCTTTTTTATTTTTTCTTTCTTTCTTTCTTTTTATTTATTTATTTATTTATTTATTTAAATATTTATTTTTATTTTTTATTTTTTATTTGTTTATTTAATTTAAAAAAGTAAAAAACATGTAATTAATTAAAAGACTAAATTAAAAGTAAATAAATAAATTTAAAAAAATTCAAAGTAAATAAATAAATAAAATAAATAATACAGAAATTAAAAAAAATTAATTAATTAATTAATAAAAAAATATAAATAAATAAAATAAAAGGTAAATCAAATAAATAAAAATAAATAAATTAATAAAAGGAAATAAACAAATTAAAAAAAATTAAAAAACACCTAGCAAAGTATTCAAAACCTGTTCTGTGGTAGTTGCCGCTACAGTAGGTTTCTCCGGGGACCACATTATCACATTATGACACACAAGGTGGAGACAATACCAGCGTCACTGTCTCGGCTGGTAAATATACGAACAGGGATGTCCACATAGTTTTGGAATTACAGTGTAGCTAAAAAAACAGAGGAGGTTATTCTAAGAGAAGAGTAATTACCGGCCACGACAGCGACGCTGGTGTTGTTTCACTTTGTGAGTCTGTGAGTGTGTCATCATCTACCACGGAGGAGGTTTAGAGTACGTTGTCAGGTGTACCACCTAGATATAGACAGATTTTGTCATCACGATAGCGTCACAACTGTGCAAGATGCATTCACCAAACTTTACAGGTGTGTATTTGAGAACAACATTAAGGTTGAGTTTGAAGATGGGTGTGGTCAGAGCAAGGCGGCCGGATGTAGGGGGGTGAGAAGGAGAAGGGTTTATACACTTTATACGGCATCACAGCTGGTGGGATCACATCACAAGATGGGCTGTAATTATAGTCTGTGAACCTTTTAAAAAGTAAATCTAATCTAATTTAGTGCAACGTATGACATACAGTATGTTAACCTACGTATGTACACATACTGTATCCACTGTAAACACAGAATGATGTGCACACACACACACACACACACACACACACACACACAGAAATCCTTCATCTGCTGCTCAGATTAAAGTCAGTGAACACAAACACTCGTCCCGATCTCCCTCGACAGATGACACACTTATAGAGTGGCTGTTTGCATAATTATGTCACACATACACACACACACACACACACTCACACAAATACACGTCATGTGATCAAACAAATTAAAATATATAACTGTACGTGTAGCATTTATTTAAGTAGGTTGAATTAATCTTTATTTGTAAGTTCTGAAAATAAAATGAAAAATATATATATATTTTTACAACACATTGAGATTTAATTTTCTTTTTATTGGTCACTTTAGTCTTTATTTCCTCTATACATACGTACACAAATAAAACACAAATATAGCAACAAAACTTACAACAGCTAGGATGAGGATACAGTTTACAATTAATGATGCCGTATACAGTTTACTATTAACTATTAATATTTACTAGTAACTATTTTCTAATTAAAACATTTTCTAATAACTTACATTATTGTCAAAAAAATTATATTATATATATTTATATAATTATATATATATTTATATATATATTATATTATTATATAATATTATATATTTATATAATATTTCCTGTATTATGTCTAACCCAAGATTTAATTTCCAAGGGTGTATTATTTATTTTATTATGGAATTTAAAAATACAATGCAATATATCAAGATACTAAACCTATAACCGAATATATTCTAAATAATATAAATATAATTAACAAATAATAGGACATAAAAAAATGAACACCAATAAGTAAATAATTAATTACATTTTAATGTAATTATTACATTTATAATTAAACAATAAGAAATTGTAAGATTTATATTTAAGATTGATAATATTGACACAGTTTCGTTGATTTATTGTTGTTGCATCACGTCAGCTTATCTTGTTTTCAGAGGTTTGATGTCTGAATGTTTTGTTTTGCAGATCTGTTTTAACTTCAGTCAGAAAATAATTGATCAATAAAAAGAATTGCACAGGGAATGACGTAACGCGACCACACACACTTCTGATCTGAGGCGACTGCATTCTTGTCATGCTATTGTGGCCTCTTGTTCAGACTGTATGTGTGTTTATTTATGACTTGTTTAAGTATGAATGTGAGAAATGTCTGAGCGACACTCAAACCTGTCATTAGACGAAGTGGGAGTTTCCAGTTTGACTCATTTTGATCTACAACCTGTGTCTTTTATCTTATTGTCATCTGTGAAGTGATGACTGATATATGGATTATGTTTGTCGTACGATGTAAGCACATACAATCATCACATCTGCCGTGTTGCTACAGACAGTTTGACATAAAAAGATCACGTGTGAGTGAACTACGTGGTTAAATATTTTAGTGTAGGCGTAGAGTCGTAACAGCGGCGTCTCTCACCTGCAGATTCAACTCTCTCCAAAACAGGAAAGCCCTGAGGAGCTCTCGGGTCGTGAGCCAGACAGACGACGTTCATCTCTGCATCATGTGTTTACGTGCCATCATGAACTATCAGGTATTCAAAAACTCCTGCTCAGTTTAAAAGAAGAAATCTTGACAGATGTCATGTCATGTTATGATTGACAGACATACTGTATATGGAAGCCCATTACTGCCAGGAAAAGAAAAAAATGGATGAAAAAAAAAAAGATATAAAGTCAAAATTTAGACTTTAAGACACAATTTTGACTTTCTTTATCAGGATTAAGATGTTAAAATATACTGTGTCAAGCAAAACTGAAGTTAAGTAAGAAAAAAAAGAAAGAAAAAAAAGTGAATTCCAAGTCAAGATTATGATTTTACGTTAAAAAAATTAACACCAATAAATAACAAGTAAATAATTAATTACATTTTAATGTAATTATTACATTTATAATTAAACAATAAGAAATTGTAATATGACTTTGTGTGTGTTGTCAGTCTGGGTTCAACCTGGTGATGAAGCATCCCTGCTGTGTCAACGAGATCACGCTCAGCCTCAACAACAGAAACCCGAGGTACCGAACACCAACTGTCTAAACTTTAATATGAATATGTTTCCTGTGAGTCGACTTTGATATCAGGACTTAACTCGATGTGTTGAGGAGAGTTGGGGTCGGACTGGAACACATACACATAAATACAATATATACAAGGAATACCCAAGATACCAAGACTAAACAAATCTAAAAACTGTGTTTGTCAGGACCAAGGCGCTGGTGCTGGAGCTGCTGGCGGCCGTGTGTTTGGTGAGAGGAGGCCATGACATCATCCTCTCCGCCTTCGACAACTTCAAAGAGGTATTACAACTTCTACTAAACTACATTCAGACATGTTGATCTGAAACAATTACAGAAATGGTGTTTACACCTGTGAGATGAGATACTGTTCGTTTTCATCCTGCTGGTCTAACTAAACACAAGCAACAGTTTTAACTCACACATACAGTACAAGGAATTAAGGTTTGATACCAGAGTTTCCACAACACCTATTTGGATACCTTACTTTGAGAAATAGAACCATGTTTTCTTCAGAACCTAAGCGGCTGTAATCAACATAATTGATTATACACTCATTTCTTTAACGCATTAACGCAACCTGTGATTTTTAAGTTGTAGTGGGCTCAGTTTTAACGCTACAGTGAAGATGCTGGTATCATATGAAACTAGAAAACCTAAAGAATCCATCGGTACCAACCATGTCATACTAGCTTGTCACGAACAAGGTTAAATAACACCATTTCAAAGGAGTCCCTTGACCTCCAGATATGTGAATGCGTGAGGGTTTTTGTCAAAAAGAAATTAGAAAAATGTCCAAAAAATATCCCAAAAAAGTCGGAAAAAAAGTCTGTAAAATGTAAAAAAAAAAAAAATCTGAAAAATGTCTGAAAATGTCCTAAAAATATCCGAAAAAAAGTCTGAAAAATGTTATAAAAAAAAACAAAAAAAAAAAAAACTGTCCAAAAAAATGTTTAAAAATGTTCGAAAAAAGTCTGAAAAATGTCCAAAAAAAAGTCTGGCGAGGAAAAACTGTCATGTCCATTTTCAAAGGGGTCCCTTGACCTCTGACCTCCAGATATGTGAATGTAAATGGGTTCTATGGGTACCCACGAGTCTCCCCTTAACAGACATGCCCACTTTATGATAATCACATGCAGTTTGGGGCAAGTCATAGTCAAGTCAGCACACTGACACACTGACAGCTGTTGTTGCCTGTTGGGCTGCAGTTTGCCATGTTATGATTGGAGCATATTGTTTTATGCTAAATGCAGTACCTGTGAGGGTTTCTGGATCAATATCTGTCATTGTTTTGTGTTGTTAACTGATTTACAATAATAAATATATACATACATTTGCATAAAGCAGCATATTAGTCCACTCCCATGTTGATAAGAGGATTAAATACTCTACAGATCTCCCTTTAAGGTACATTTTGAACACATAAAAATTTTTTAAATAATTTGCGATTAATCACGATTAAATATTTCAATTGATTGACAATATTTTTATAATGAAAATGCATGAAATGACAATATGACAACTTTGACTACGTTTACATGCACAACATATTGCCCTTATTCCATAAAAGACAATGTTCCTACTAAGCTGTTTACATGACTAATGAAAATGAATATTCCCTGTTTACATGCAGCCTTACTCAGATTAACGTGAAACGCCCCCATGACGGCGTTGTGATATTTGCGCATAATTAATGTGGATGAGGAAATAAGCAGTATTTGCTAATGAGTTCAAACGTCTTATTACATAACTGAGGAATCAAATAAATGTGTAAAATTGGCAATTTTTAAAAAATAAAAATCAGGAAGTATGGAAGTAAGAATGATGATTAAATAAGTAAACTAAATTATGGATCTTATTTGTTGTAGTTTGTGACACATTTCAGTCGATACCAAAAAAACTGTTGCGGTTTTTCAAACCATTTTGATATCCAGCTCTAACCAGGAAATCATCAATCCGATCTGAGATTTGAAGAACAGTTTTTATGTTATTGATTGGTTTGAAAATGATAAGAGCAGGTTGTGTTCCTCACATCCTCACATATATTATCTCTTCATCCTATAGGTTCACTATTTCCACGATGACCTATATCACCAGCGTGAGCAGGGATGACTCAACACACATTCAGACATTATTTTAAACCGGTCTTAAGCTTAACATAGAAGTGGTATTAGTGTCACAGCGCCCACATACCAGACGATCTTTAATGCACAGAAAAGCAGGTTAAGGGGAACCCCCGACCCACCTGCCCCCCCCGAACCCGTCAGCTGCTCCGTCCAGTTGTCCCGCCGCCAGACGAAACTGACTGAAGAGGCGTAAATATGTCAAACACTTGTTGCGCCCTCTAACCTCTCCTTGGCCCTCTCCAGTCTCTGCCTGAGAAAGCAGCAACTGTTGCCAGCAGATCGCCTCCCGCGGCTACAACAACAGACAGAACGGATAAACCTGAACTAGGAGCGTCTATTATTAGTAGATGTCAGGGATGTGAGAAAGCTGCCCTGCAACAAGCTCTACAGCAGGAATTTAAACGTCTGCTCTTGGATCCAGATCTTGTAATTTCCGTGCAATAGCCCAGAGCTGCCAGCATCAGCTGCCTTTTTAATTTCAGACACACTTAAAGCAGCAGTTTAATTAGATTGGATGGCTGCTATAGAGCTCTTTCACTTCACTCACTGTTATTTGAATTTAAGTGTGTGTAATTCTTAGTCAGATCGTTCATCCAGAGGGAGTACGTAAGACGGAAACAAATTGATTTTAATTTGCTGAATTGAATATAAACTCTGTTGAGGATATTTCCTGGTTTTATCATCCTTTAAAGCGGCTGTAACCAGACGCAGATGCATCGCTTATGGTCCGTGTCCACAGCCTCCGTCCTTTCCAGGCTTCCCATTCATTGTCTTTGTAAGCAGACGTGCAATGCATTCTGCTGGCGTAGCGGCGCGATTTGAGAGACGGGGCGTCATGTTGGCCGCTCCTCATTTGCATAACGTTGAGGGATAGGCTACTTTATGCAAAACACGTGCGTCTAACGCGACTCGCCGCCTCTGGAAACTTTTAAACTAAACATTGTCGATCTAATATAAAGACAGATTCAGCAACATGCACGAGCACCGCCGCATCGTAACTACTTCACCGCCACAGAGCGGAGAGAGGACCTCAACTCAACAACGCTGCCTCATGACAAGTAACCGCGGCAGTGCTACTGCAGGCCTGAGCTTTCTCTTCCATTCTCCAGGAAACGTGCGGCGGCGACGCGCTTTGAGTTCAGGCTGGTGCACGCCAAGGGTAGAGTACGAGCAGGGAGGCAGGGAGGCATCTGATTGGATCTTTCCAAGCGCGCCGCGAGGCAGTGATTGCTAGAGGTTTTTACAGGATTACAGCAGCTACAGATGACGGCTCTTTTCTGGTCCTTTTTCAGAGCTCATCAGTAATGGATCGCTGTCGAGGTGTAAAGACCATTTCAACCGATAGAACAAATAGTGTAGACTGGAGAACATCGTCAACCCTGCCTTTAAATACTTGCAAAGTGGGGAGTATTTTCTCATTTTAAGAACTTGAGTGCATCATGAACATAAAAGTTTCATTTTGACAATAAATATCGTCATATTTCCCAGCCCTACATGGGATTTATTGTTTTGTTTTTTGCTTTTTTTTACCGCGGTATCAAAGCATTTCACTGGAACTGGTATCGACTACTAGATTTCCCTAGTTCATAATGAAGGACACATGTCACCCAGTGAGACAGTGAGGTTCATTGATGTGTTTTAATGGAGGAAGAGGAGATATATCAGGCTCTGACACACACACAGTACTTGTTAGTAGAAACATTCACTGTTGGTTTTGTCTAAAGAATACCACCATCCTTTAATAAAGAAAACTAAAAGTAAGAAAATGAGGCGACAAGTCGTCACCTCGCCTGGTTGATTAGTGCGGCATCAGTTACCACAGCGGTGACTCGAGTATCACAGAGAGCGGCGCTTGTTTTGGTGCCGCAGCAACGCCGCCGTGTGTGTGTGGGCGAGAGCCAGCGGGAGGAAGATGGAGGCAGCGATAGATTGGTCGTAGAGTAGAGGCAGGCGGGCGCTGAGCCAGGAGCTGGCTTATGTGTCCCTCAGTAGCAGAACGTGGGCTTTGTTTTGGGTTGTGCAGGCTGTCAGGTTGGCGTGCTGCATTATTTAACGGACATGAGTGGGCAAAAAGAAGAAAAGGGGTAGGAGGCGGAGTAGAAGGCCGCAAAGACGAGGAGAGGCAGGGAGAATCTGCTGAGCTGTTAGTTAACGAAACACAATTATCATTTAACCACATTGTTCTCTGTTTTTATTAACCACATGATGCTGAAGCTGGTTGATGTCGAGGGTTTAACTGCAGAACGGAGAGAGCACACTCGACTGTGTGTCACATAGCAATTATCCTGCAGCACTGGTTTTATTATTACCATTATTCCTGTTTGTCCCTGAACTGGACTGAACCTGAAACTAGACTCACAACAGCCAAATGATCCTCCTCTACCGTTCAATTAGATAGATAGATAGATAGATAGATAGATAGATAGATAGATAGATAGAGATAGAGAGAGATATAGATAGATGCATTGCTGTAATATAGTTTTGGACTTGTTATTGTGAGCACACTGCCCCCATGTGTGTACATAAGGAGAAGGCATAATACAAGTTGTATTTATCTAATCCATCATCACAAGCAAGTCTCAAAGGATTTCACCCAGATTTAACGCATTAACAATTAATCACAAAACACAACAGGAAGAAAATAAGATCATTAATAATAATCCTCTTCTTCAGTCTGCCTGCTGTGATCTGACATTAACTCCTTTTGCTGTGTTTTCAGGTGTGTGGAGAGAAGAGTCGGTTTGAGAAGCTCATGGAGTATTTCGGCCACGAGGAGAGCAACATCGACTTCATGGTAAAGCTGGAGAGCGATAAGAATCTCATCCAATAAGACTGCATGTGATTTAATGTGAAGTAATACTATACGCAAAGAGAGGAGTTTAATAGTGTCATACTGATGCTGGTAATCACCAGTTAAAGGATGACTCAGTTTTGTTAAAGAAAAAAAACAGTGTACCAGACCTCTGTAGCCCGCTCCTCATCTCCGCTTCAGGCTACTGTCGGTTGCATTGTGGGTAATGTAGGCACCAGGTTTTGACGAGGAAGAAGAGTGTGTGGGTTCTCTGGTTCTACTGCATCCATTTTGATGCTTTTTTTCTCTAAACTGTAAATCGATGTTATACGTATGGATGGATTAATGAACGGGCCTGCTGGGCACAGGCCCAGCGGTCCAAAGTGCCAGAGCCCCCCCTAGTCTTCACCTATGAAATGTCACACAAAGAGACACGTACCAAGCAGGAAGAGAATCAAAGTGACCACAAAGACACTTAAAACAACTACAAAGAGACACTAAATACTACAAAGAGACAAATGACTACAAAGAGACACAAAATTACCACAAAGACACTTAAAACAACTACAAAGAGATACAAAATACTACAAAGAGACACAAAAACTAAAGAGACACAAAACACTACAAAGAGACACAAAACACTACAAAGAGACACACAACAACTACAGAGAGACACAAACAGACTGCATGTAAACATCAACTCCGTCTTTCCTCTGTCTGTCCACCAGGTGGCCTGTATGCAGTTCATCAACATCGTGGTCCACTCAGTGGAAAACATGAACTTCAGGGTCCACCTCCAGTACGAGTTCACCCGTCACGGGCTGGACGACTACCTCGAGGCAAGTTTGACCTTTGACCCTTTAAATGACAACCTTGAAATGCGGACATTTTATTTATCGTGTAGTTTAAACTCAGAAGAATCCATCGTACACATGTTGATTATTGTTTAAATGTCCCGTGTTTGTTTGCAGAGGTTAAAGTTCACGGAGAGCGACCGACTGCTGGTGCAGATTCAGGCCTATCTGGACAACGTGTTCGATGTGGGAGCTCTGCTGGAGGACGCAGAGACCAAGAACGCTCTGCTGGAGCACATGGAGGAGCTGCAGGAGCACAACACACAGGTAGATACACCACAAACACACAAACACACACACACACACACACACACACACACACACAGCATGAATGAAGATAATCATAATGTATACATTTATTATCACAGTTGAGCTCCAGGCTTGAGGAGAGTGAGAGGGAGGCCGTGGAGAAAGTGTCAGAAATGGAGAAGAAGCTCATTCAGACCACAAAAGAAGTGGAGCTCCTGAAGGTACAGTACTCCGTTCTCCTCTTTATACTTTATTTTCTTTAAGGTTAAATTTATGTGGAGTAGAAACGAAGGTTGAACAGTATTACTGTGCCCTGATAGTGTGAGTATCGTATGAATGTTCCTGATAGTGTGAGTATTGTATTACTGCGTATTGTAGGAGAGTCTTCGTGAGTCCTGCTCCCAGGTGAGCCTCCTGCAGCAGCGAGAACGAGAGAGAGAGCTGGAACGTGAGCGGGAGAGAGAGAGAGAGCGAGACAAGGATCGGTCCACCGAGGCCCTGAGGGAGCTGGAGGTCAAAGTTCAGGCTCTGGTGGAGCAGGGCCTGGTCCGGATGGAGCGCTCCACCTCTGGACACCTGGACGTCCAGGTCGTCCCCGTCATCCAGCATGTGATGGAGAAAGGTCAGAGCTTTTGATCTTGTCACAAAGTTTCCAATAATTCTTTCAGAACTTTGTCTGTTTTTTTCTATAATCAGCACCAAATGACGTCGTTCTTTACAGGAAATAATTATGAAGTTATGGGAAAATAACGGGCCCATAAAGCATTATCTTGATGTTTTATGACTGTATTTTATAAATGTACAGAGACGAGAGATAAACAATAACAGTCTGGTTGTTCCCCTGACTACAGCTAAAGAAGAATCAGATTCAGGTAAAGACCACAAGGCCTCCCCCCCTTCCTCAGACCCTCAACCTCCCGTCTCTGACAGTCCTCTGCAGTCGGCGACAGTACAAGCTCCTCCACCTCCACCTCCTCCTCCTCCTCCACCTCCACCTCCAGGCTCAACTGGAACTCCTCCTCCTCCTCCACCTCCACCACCACCAGCGGCTCCACCACCCCTGCTGCCTCCTGGAGGTGGTACGACCCAGCCATCAGGGGAAGTGACTGATGGGAGCTCAGGTGAGTCCACAATCGGAGCAGGGGGAAGTGAGCAGGCTAAGGAAGCAGGCATTTATTTTGGCTACTTTTATGTTATGTTTATGTAAAATAAATGAATATTTACATAAATGAGTCGACAAATAAATATGCCATTAAATGTAGCAAAAATATAAAAAATAAATATAGCCATTAATTAATTGATATTTCTGTTTTAATTTGCTTCTTTATTTATTTATCTTCATATTAATTACCTTATATATTTACTCTTATCTTTAATTTTCCCTTTTATTTATCTATGTATTTATTTTTAGTAAATTTTGAATTTATATATTTATTTTGCATTTAATTTTTTTTTTATTATTATTCATTTATTTTTGGACTTATATTTTATTTATCTCTTATTTTTTATTTTTTATTTATTTTTAAATGTACATATGTATTTATGCTTTTATGCATTTATTTATTTATGCACGATTTCCCCATTGCAATTCCCCTTTATTTATTTCCCCAAACATATTTATTTCTGTTTTCTTTTCTTTATACATTTCTTTATGTATTTGTATTAAAAGTTTTTAATTCTTTCCGCCAGGTTATAAAAAGAGGAAGCCAATTCAAACCAAATACCGCCTGCCGCTGTTGAACTGGCAGGCCCTCAAATCCAACCAGGTGGCAGGAACCATCTTCAACGAGCTGGATGACGAGCACGTCTTAGAGGTTTGACCACTTCATGTTCTGTCTTTGTCCCGGTGTTTCCACTACTACGTACTGAACACACTGAACTTCTTATATGTCCAGTTTGTTCCTCACAGTCAAGCCATTCTCTAAATGTATTTATATTTCTTGTTAATCTTTCTTAGGAGCTCAACATGGCGACTTTCGAGGAGCAGTTCAAGACGAAGGCCCAGTCCACCGCTGTAGAGCTGGGGACCCTCAAGATGAAACTGGCCCACAAGACCCCCAGTAAAGTGTCTCTAATGGAGCCCAACAGGGCCAAAAACCTGGCCATCACGCTGCGCAAGGAAGGAATGGCTGCATCGGATATCTGCTGTGCGATTGAGACGTATGTTACCTAAATCATGTGACTATAAAACAGCATCATACTGGTTTTATTATTATTATCAGTTGCATCCCTGCCGTCCCCTCACAGGTACAACCAGAGAGCTCTGAGCCTGGACTTCCTGGAGCTCCTGGAGCGTTTCATCCCCACCGAGTACGAAATGAAGCTCATCCACAACTACGAGTGTGAGGGCAGGCCCCTGGACGAGCTCAGCGAGGAGGACCGCTTCATGGTGCGCTTCAGCAAGATCCCGCGGCTTTCCCAGCGCATCAGCACCCTCACCTTCCTGGGCAATTTCCCCGAGAGCGTCCAGCTAATACAGCCGGTGAGTTCACAAAGTCCCACGATAATAGATTGATTGAGGGAAAATATAACGCCCATTACTTATTATTGAGAACATAAGTTTTAGACAGGAACGTTTTTATTTATTCTTTATTTGTATCCCCATTAGCTTCCACAAAGTGGTCACTTGTCTTCCTCCCATTAAAATCACAGATTATCAATAAAGCAAGAAAAGGCAAAAAGAGTCAAATATAAACATCAGAAAAATAATAATACAACAATAGGAGCAAAAACAAAAGTGTCACAAATACACAACAACAAAATAAACCAATCAAAAAGTACAGTAACACTTTAACATTTCATTTAGAAGAATTAGGGAATTTGACTATAAAAAATTATGCTGCACTTTGATCAGTTTCATTCTTTATACATTTAAACAGACGAGGCTAAATGTAAATTAATAATAATGCTAAACGTTATTTATATTAAAAAAAATCGATTCGTGTAAGAATTTGAATTAAAATAATAATAATAAAAATAAATATATATATATATTATTATTTTTTTATTATTGTTATTTTAATTCATATTATATATATATTATATATTAGGTTTTAATATATATTATATATATATAATATATATACATATATATATATAGGTTGTTGTATATATTTGGTTGACAAATAAATAATAATTTCAACTCTTTCTGGCAGCAACTGGACGCCATCATCGCCGCCTCGATGTCGATCAAATCCTCCAGCAAGCTGAAGAAAATCCTCGAGGTAAGAACAGAACAAAGTTAATGATAAGTAATGTTTTACATTTCTGACTGCACCTTATGTGACTCTGACTCTTCAATACGTCTCTGTGGGATATGGAGTCGTTTGTGGAGATGAATTACAGTTGCATGTTAATTGCAAATAACTCTTTCACTAGGAATTGATTCTATATTATTGTTAAGAGGTCAGTTTAGTAATAATTGCATTCAATTTCAAGTTCCTGCATTCATTCTTTTATTTTGTGCCTTGTTTTGATATTCATTGATTTAAAGCTATGTACTGTTTTAACAGTGATAAACATGAAAGTACAAGATCAGTTCCTATCTAAATAATATCTGTTATTGTTGCTCATGTATAGGACGCGGTGGTGTAATAATGTTTGCTGCAAACCTAAATTACAAACATTTTGTCTCATAAAAGATACATATATGCACATTTATTAATGTTCTCCCCGAAAAGAAAATGTTTTATTTGTTGTGTGATTTAGATTGGACTGAAGACCATTTTATGATTTATTGCTGATGATTTAAAGGCTACACTTTTTGTAAAATGTCCCTCCATTCTAGTGACTTTCTCTGGTTGAATAGTTTGAAAATTTGTGTGTTTTAGGAAGGTTTGGGAGACAAAAGATTCAGAAGTTTTTAATTTAAAACATAATGTTTTATGTAAGAAGTTTGGTTCTTTTCTGATGAGGGTTGTTTCACCACTTCAACAGTATTTTGGTGTCTTATGTGCTCTATGTGCACGGCACAAACAAATCCACTTCTTGTTCCTCGTCATTGTTTCTGACTGTGTTTCTGATGTAAAGATCATTTTAGCGTTTGGAAACTACATGAACAGCAGCAAGCGAGGGGCGGCGTACGGCTTCCGCCTGCAGAGTTTAGATCTGGTGAGTCAAAAGTCTGTTAAACTCTAGTAATCTTCTCTAGTCATTTAAGAATCTTTTGAACAACTGATAATTATTGTTTTCTGCTCACTATCCAAAGCTGCTGGACACCAAATCTACAGACCGAAAGCAGACGTTGCTGCACTTCATCGTCAGCATCATCCAGGAGAAATACCCCGAGGTCCGGTCCTTCTACGCTGAGCTGCACTTCCTGGACAAGGCGGCGCTGGGTGAGCACGTGAATAGAGGCCAGATTGGACTTCGCCCTTTCTCTGTAGATTTAGCAACAAATTTAGACCATCGGGGAAATTGGCTGAGAAAATTGCAATCTGGCATCTCTAAAGACAGAAGACAGAACGTAACACATATATTTCATTCCTTTAAATGATTTTTAACAAAATATTCTTTAGTTGAAACTGAATCTGTGGTCGTAAATTCAATCCCACACTAATCCCACTTGTGCAGATATGAATGTGTCATGTTAATGAGGAGTAATGACAGTAGGAAGACGACTTTATTCATGTTTCCTTTGTGCAGGTTATCTCTCCTCTCACCCCGACACCACAGTGTGACCCTCTTACATCAGCCTGAATACCATATAATCTAATTACCGTCCTATCGGCTCTGATAAGGATGTGAAACTGAACTCACGCTCTTTGTCTCTTGTAGTTTCTCTGGACAGCATCCTGCAGGATGTGCGTGCTCTGGAGAGAGGCATGGAGGTGACCAGGAGGGAGTTCTCCGTAGAAAAAGACAATCCTGTGCTGCAGACGTTCCTCAGCAGCAACGCGGAGCTGCTCCACTCGCTCATAGCGGACGGAAAAACCGCCCAGGTCAGCTTTAATTACCCTAAAATACACCTTTATCACATGTTACAGGTTATGTTTGACTTCTAGAAGACTATTTCTAGTATTCACACCCATTTTATTTGAGCGGTATTGGAGCTAAAGATTGCTTGTTTTGTCTCTGTGTTCCAGGACGTGTACGACTCTGCTGTGGAGTACTTTGGAGAAAACTCTAAAACGATTCCGCCCTCCGTGTTCTTCCCTGTCTTTGTCAGGTTCATCAAAGCGTACAAGGTCAGATAACACTCATCTTATTGATTCCTGGCATGAATGAACCGAGCTGCTTCACTGATAATGAAAACCAGCTATTACTGTAAACGTACAGCCCAATCAGTGAGCTGATGTCACGCTTATTATTTAACCTTCAGATGCAGATTAGTAGATAACAGAGCCGTCAAAGTTAATGTGTTAACACAACTTGTGATTTTTACTTAACCTCTTAAAAGGCTCAGGTTTAAAGCTAGAATGAAGATACTGGTATCATATGAAACTAGAAAAAGCTAAAGAATCCATCGGTACCAACCATGTCATGCTAGCTTGTCGGGATAAACGCTAAATTTTGGCGAGGACAAACTGTCATGTTCATTTTCAAAGGGGTCCCTTGACCTCTGACCTCCAGATATGTGAATGAAAATGGGTTGTATTGGTAAAAATCTCCCTTTAAGGTACATTTTGAACAAATAAAAAATGTGCAATTAATCATAGACAATCATGCAATTAATAGCGATTAAATATTGTAATGGATTGACAGCCCTACTAGATACTATTAAAATACTTTTTCCTCTGACAGCAAGCGGACCGGGACAACGAGCAGAGGAAGAAACACGTCCTGAACTGTGAAGCTCCATCAACTCCTCCTAAACCTGAAGTCAATAAGGTAACGTCTTAGTTTCCTCTCACAATAAAGATCAGTTATAATATTGTAGTCATCGCGAGACGCTTTATATGTAAAGCAGGTCGTACACCATATTTTAGAGACCCAAAAAGCGCACTGAAAGAGAGAGAACGAGCGAGAGAGAACAAGAACGAGAGAGAGAACGAACGAGAGAGCGAACGAGAGAGAGAGAGAGAGAGAATGAGCGAGAGAACTAGAGAGAGAGAGAGACAGAGGGAACGAGCAAGAGAACGAGAGAGACAGAGGGAACGAGAACGAGAGAGAACGAGAAAGAGAGAGACAGACAGAGGGAACGAGCGAAAGAACGAACGAGAGAGAACGAGAGAGAGAACGAGAACGAGAGAGAGAGCGAGAGAGAGACAGAGAGAGCGCGAACGAGAAGGAGAGAGAGAAAGAGACAGAGGGAAACGAGCGAAAGAACTAGAGAGAAAGAGAGACAGAGGGAACGAACGAGAGAGAGAGAGAGAGGGAACGAGCGAGAGAACGAACGAGAGAGAGCAAAAGAATGAACGAGAGAGAACGAGAGAGAGAACAAGAACGAGAGAGAGAACGAGAACGAGAGAGAGAACAAGAGAGAGAGCGAGAGAGAGACAGAGAGAGCGCGAACGAGAGGGAGAGATAGAGAGACAGAGGGAACGAGTGAGACAGAGGGAACGAGCGAGATAACAAGAGAGAGAGAACTGAAGCCGTTTTCAAAGCCACCAGTCTCCATTGACAAGAACAGTCATTTTACCTCGCAGAATACAGGAGTTGCTGGTCCAGCGCTGCATCGATCGGTTAGTTTGATTGTGTGTTATTGTGAACTAACCGATGGAGGCAGCGCTGGACCAGCAGCTCCTGTGATCTGCAACGTAAAATGCCGTTTTTTGTGAATGGAGTCTGGTGGCTTTGAAGAGAGCATAGATGGATATAACTAGTGTTATCCTTTAAAAGATACCCATCTGACATCAGTACTATCATTGGCTGTAGGACAAGAGGAGAGTAAAGATACTGACATGTTGGATGTTTCAGGTCTGTGTGACGTCCAGAATGCCACAGATGGATCTGATAGCAGAGCTGAAGAAGAGACAGGTGTCTCCTCTGGTGAGGGAGGGGAAGGACGGAGCCATCGAGGACATCATCACAGGTACACCCGGAGACACAGACACTGTTTGTTAAACCATGACTGTGTTTTCCTCTGGTTCTCTGACTTAAAGGAACAGTTCAACTAGAGTTGGGCCGGTGTAAACATTTCCTCCTGTTTAGTCTTTTAGGAAACTCAATTCTTCACTCTTTTCTTTCTTTTAAGGCTTACCTCTCCTTTCTTTTCCCTCCTTGTTGTTTCTCTGGTGTCTCCAGCTCTTAAGTCCGTCCCCTTCACGGCTCGCTCTGCCAAACGCTCCTCTCGTCTCTTCTGCGACTCCGTCTTCAGCGACGAGGTGACTTCTTTAAATCCCTCGCTGCTCTGTTGTCTCTCTTCCACTCTGCCGACCGTGAAACTGTCACTGCACCTTTAACATATTCAACATGTACATCTGTATGTTTTACAAGGAAAGCCCATATCTGTGTTGCTCTAAAATTACTTTTTGTGATATAATTTTTCTCAACATATCACTATTTTATTCTCTTAATACTCCGTAAATGGGTAAATAGCATTAATCTGAAATATATATTGTACTAAAGTATCCTTCAGGTTTGGGTTTACATTTTTATATTATACCATGGTCTGGGTGAATACTTGATTCTTGATTATGGACAATTACTAAGTAGTTCAACGTACGTAATGTTATTGACTGGGAATTGTTTTTTGTTTAACATACTGTACTGTCAAATTATATTTATTGTTTTTCAACCTCACGCAATGTTCTAGACTAGAAGTTGTAGTTTTTGTTGCCTAAACCTAAAGAAACATGTTTCATTCAGTTTCACATGTTAGAACGTGTTGCTTTTAAAGGGACTGATTGTAACTTTTTAAGCGTATAAATGTACCGGGTCGGGACACATGCGCGTTCGCATATGCGCACTCGCGTGTGGCCGCTGCCTCTCCTCCTCTGCCTGCATGCCTTCACTCAGACAGCGCGCGCGTTCTCGCGTACTCGCTCCACCTCTAGACGTGAACGCGCGCTCACTCCACACTGCAGGAGAGTTAGTTTAGCTCTGAGAATATCTAGTGAATGCACAGTGGACGTTTGTGCAGAAATAACAGCTGCAGCTCCTTCAGACCAACAGAGGTTTCCCGTGTCTTGTGAAGTGACGGGGCTCCTCAGCGAGTAACGTTATCGTCTCGTTACCGACCGGGTGCCGGTGTCTCCCTGTTCTCTCTGGCTGCGGGCGGAGAGAGCAGGGACACTCGCTGCAGAGCCCCGCTGCATCAGCCTGCGCTGAGGCAGGAAAAGCCAACACTAGGATCAGATCTAAATCATGTTCATGGAGAGACCTTCGTCTGGTCAGCTAACATTACTGCCAAGCAGCTGAAATATAGAGTGATATTGTGGTTTTAGCTGACGTGTGTAGCCTCACTGTGTTGAGCGATGCTCGTTCATGTCTATTTAGAGCGAGCACAAGCACGACGCTGACTTTCGTTGATTTCACGGCCACAGGTGTCGCTGTTAACAAGCATTTCTGAAAGTTACAAATAGTCCCTTTAAGTTAATTACTTCTTCCACCACTGGACATGATTAAGATTATCTAGACTAGAGGTTAATATGAAAAGATAAATGTGTTGTCACCCGTCTTGCCTCAGGTTGTTCCTCAGTGTGTTTGTTCTTCGTCCTCAGATTTAAGGAATCAGCCGTACAGACGGACGGACGCCGGCCGACACAGCGCCAAGTGGAAGGCAGGACAATCGCTCCACGTGTCCTCGGACATCTCCCTCTGAAAAACACAGCAACGCTTCAACTATAAAAGCACAAACAGATCAGATGTTTAACTCACCATCTTACTCTCTCATGCATGTTTAAGAATGCAAAGGTGTAAACGCATGTTGAAGGTCAAACTCTGTTACAGCGAGGCATCTTTCTGACTAAAGTAAAAACTTGGATGATTGTAGAACGTTCTGTGATTTGAATAATCAAAAGTTAAAGAGGGTGAATATTAGCTGCACTTGATGATAATGACAATTGATGTCACATGAGCTCATTAAGACAATTACATGGAAGCATTGAGCTGATCTGTAACAACAAGAGCTTCATTACTGCTTCTCAGCTAAAAGTGCATCTTCAAAAGGCATTAAAGACTATCTTTGACAGACGGACCCCTCGTAAATAATTTTGATAGTTTTCTTAAAAAAAAAAAAAATGCCCTAGACATGATTTTTTAATTGGTTTTATTTTAAATGGAATCTTAATCACCGTCGTCCGTCTTGCAGGAGGTCTCAAAGATTTAGGCTGAAGATTTGTAATATATTTAAATTATTTTAATACTGAAGTGTAAGAATGAGTAACTTCTACTTTGCTTCTGCATTTCAACAAATAAAGCATTTTATACTGTTATTGATTTAGTGTCTTTATTTGCACGGCAGAGTACATCAGTACATCAGACCGGAGTCAGCTCTAATGACCACGCGAGTTTGCTTTTTGAAAGGTGGAGTCTGTGAATAATCTTAAATTGTAGTAATCCATGTTTTACACAGATAGATGTTGAATGGATCCGTTCAATTGCAAACCGCCAAACTTTATCTGAAATAACCGCTCCGAAGTCTTTACCCCATTGTTCCCTGAGATGGTTCAGTGAAGGCGATGCCACCCTTTGAATTTCACTGTACAGTCTAGATATCAGACCACGTTCAAGAGGATCCAAATCTAAAAATTCCTCAATCCAAACATTTGTCGGGCGAGATGGGAAGGAAACAAAAAGCTTTCTGACTAGACTGCGCACTTGCAAATACCTGAAAAAATGAGATTTAGGTATGTCATGTTCTCTAACAATGTGCTCAAAAGACATAAAGTTATTATTTTGAAAAAGATCCCTTATACATCGTAGCCCCTTCCTGAACCATAACTGGAATGCAGAGTCTATTAATGAAGGTGGAAATAGCCCGTTAGATACGATAGGTAGCAAAGTGAGCGCCTGTTTATGTTTAAAATGTGACCTAAACTGGGACCATATTTTCAGTGAGCCATTTACAATGGGGTTGACTGTCTGCCTTTTTTTGCTGAGAGGTAGTGGTGCACAAAGCATTGATGGTAAGGATACTGGATTGCAAACAAATTGTTCCATCTCAGCCCATAATAGTCCTGTGCCCTCATAGAAACTTGATACCCAGTGAATAACTTTATGAATGTTGGAAGCCCAGTAATAATGCAGAAAATTTGGCAGTGCCAGTCCCCCCGCATCTTTCGGTCTCTCTAGATATGCTTTTCTAATTCTAGGAATGTTTTTGTTCCAAATAAAGGAAGATATGTATTTATCCAAACTCTTAAAAAAAGATTTTGCAATAAACACAGGAACATTCTGAAACAGGAAGAGAAGTCTAGGTAGAATGGTCATCTTGACGGAATTTACCCTACCCGCTAGGGAAATGGGTAGTAATGACCATTGGTTTAAGTCTTGTTTGGCTTTCTCTAATGCTGGCAACATATTACATTTGAACAAGTCCTTATATTTACGTGTCACCGAAACACCCAAGTATGTGAATTTGTCTCTAGCTACTTTGAATGGGAACCGGTCAAAATCGAACTGCTGTACATGATCATTTATCGGAAATATTATACTTTTGGAAAGATTTATTTTATAACCTGATATTTTCCCAAATTTGGATATAATGTCCAGGGCTTTAGGGATTGATGTCTCGGGTTCGGAGATATAAAGAATAAGATCATCCGCATATAATGATACTTTATGGGTGTGGCCACCCCTGTTTATCCCCATCAAGTTTACCTCTTGTCTTATTGCTAAGGCTAAGGGCTCTATGGCTATATTAAACAAGAGTGGGGACAACGGACAGCCCTGTCTAGTACCTCTGTAAAGAGGAAAATAGTCTGATATAATCTTGTTAGTTCGGATACACGCTTTTGGAGAGGTATATATGACCCTGATCCAAGAGCAGAAAGTGGGACCAAAACCAAACTTTTTCAAAACTGCAAAGAGATATTCATATTCAATGCGATCAAAAGCTTTGTGGGCGTCGAGGGAGATTAGCACCTCTGGTAAGGGCGGTCCATTAGGGGAGTAGAGTATGTTAAAGAGTCTACGTAAATTACCAGAAAGTTGTCACCCGGAGATAAACCCTGACTGGTCGGGATGAATTATAGAGTGAATGACGGAGTCAAGTCGTGATGCAAGGGCTTTAGTTAAGATCTTATAGTCGTTTGAGAGCAAACTTATAGGCCGATATGAGTCACATTTCAAACGATCCTTGTCTTTTTTATGTAAAACTGAAATTATGGCTTATGTCATGGTGGGTGGTAATAACTTCTTTTCAAGTACTTCTGCAAACACATCTCTCAAAATGGGGACCAGTTTAAGTGCAAATTTTTTATAAAAATCAATGGGAAACCCATCAGGTCCGGGGGCTTTTCCACTTTTCATTCCTATAATTGCAAGCTCAATTTCCCTAGCTGATATAGGCTGTTCAAGATTTTTTTTTTCCTTTTCACTAATTGGAGATAATTCTAGATTGTTAAGAAAAGTTTCTGTCTCTGCTCCACCACAAGACTCTGACGTATATAAATCCACATAACATTTCTTAAATTGATTATTAATATCCAATTGATTCGTGGTTATACCATGAGGGGTTTCTATCTCTGCTATATATCCAGCTTCAGTAGCTTGTCTTAACTGGTGGCTGAGTAATTTACTGGCTCTCTCTCCATATTCGTATTCCCTCTGCCTGGATTTTAGATACAGCTCCTCTTCTGACCCTGTAGTTAATATATCAAGTTCTGTTTGTAATGCCACTCGTTCCATGTAGAGGTTGGTATGGGGATTCTGAGAGTGTTCTCTATCTACAGCATTTATTCTGGAGATGAGTTGATTGGTCCTTTCCACTCTTTTTTTATTCACATTAGCGTTATATGAAATTATCTGGCCCCGTAAAAAGGCCTTCATTGCCTCCCAGAGGGTGTGTTTACTTATGTCTGGTGTCTGATTAGTCTCAAGGAAGAAGTCTATTTGCTTTGACATAAAAGACTCAAACTCTTTATCTGCCAGTAGCCTAGGGTTGAGCCTCCATACACGTCTTGATGGTATATTATCTGTGAAATTAAGTTTCATGGAGACAGGGCTGTGGTCAGAAATAACTATGCCTGTGTAATCGCAAGATTTTAGCAAGGGCAACATTCTCTTGTCTATGAAAATGAAATCGATTCTAGAGTATGTCTGGTGTGCTGTAGAAAAAAAAGAATATTGCCTGGATGTTGGGTTCTTGTATTTCCATGCATCTACCATTCCATAAGTTTGTAAAAAATCATTTACACATCGGGCTGATCTGCTCAGCGTCCCAGATAGAGATTTTGATCGGTCTAAAACTGGATGTAATACACAGTTTAAATCTCCACCTAGTATAAGCTGATGACTATTCGGGTCTGGGAGACATGCAAAGAGGTCACTGAAGAATTTCACGTTGTCCCAGTTGGGGGCGTATACATTTACCAACACTACAGGTAAATTGAACAGCTTCCCCTGTACAATCACAAATCTCCCATCCTTGTCTGTAATTACTTTTGACTCTTCAAACACAACATCTCTATGTATAAGGACGGCTGTACCTCGACTCTTTGCTGTAAATTTTGAATGGAAAATTTTGGAAAAGCCACCTCTGAGTAGTTTATTGTGGTCTTTTGGGAGGAGATGAGTTTCTTGTAAGTAAACTATCTCCGCTTTCTGTTTGGTGATGTGGGAAAATATTTTACTTCGTTTAATCGGATGGTTAAGACCACGACAGTTCCAACTCATCACAACAGTGTTATCTCTATCCACCATTCCTTGCTCTTTTCAAGTGTATCGCATTGTGGGCTCCCTGAAGTGTTGGGGTGGGATACAAACATACCATAAAACAATAATAATGATAATAACAACAACATACATATAACATTAGGCTGGCCTCCAAACGGGAGGCTGCCAGTAGCCTACCTACAGCTACAACTCCTAACCTACTTCCCAAGCAACTCCTCCAACAGGCTTGAGCTTCAACCAAAACTATCATTGAAAATATTATTTCAAAAGTGAATTTCTCTTTAACAAAGTTACTCTTATTATCCCGTAAACAGTCCCTTTAAGTAGCCTTTCCAAAATGTAAAACATAAGCAGTAATGGGGCTTTCACCAAATTATCATCATTTTGGAGTACAAAACTCCCTAGCCAGGTATCCCATCCATCACCTCACCTTAACTGTGGGTGGTATATCAAATAAAACAAAAATAACCAGACTTATGATAGGATTATGCTTCTCACACTATTTTAAACATGCCAAAACCTCAATTAAACAAACATAAGTGAGAAGGTTGAATAACAGCCTACCTTCATCTTTGAGTAGAAAACTTTCAAAACCCCCCAAAAATGAATAAATAAACAACAAGAAAAGAACAACAGGCTACTGTCCAAGCTGTCCGTCCATGTTAGACTAGCTGTGTCCCTCTCTCGTCGCCTCAGTGTATGGCCATTTACATTACTCAAACGTAGTTCACTGTTATATAATGGCCAACATGTAGTACACCAACATCCATTCATTTTATGACTTTAGCTTCCCCTTCACAAACTCCATGGCTACCGTGCTCTCCTTGAAGCTCCGTCAGATCCCCTCCGTGGTCGTGATTCTCAACTCCGCTGGGTAGCCGTAGCGTACTCCGTCGAGACGCCGCAGCGCACCTCGTTAAAGGCAGCCCGTTGTTTGGTGATCTTCTGGGTGTAGTCGGGTTGGATGCGTATTCTGTCACCATCTGGAGCAGGAGTGCACACACTTTTTCAGCATGCCAGCTACTTATAAAATGACCAAGTCAAAATGATCTACCTACTATAAAAATGCAAAACATATATTTATTTATAAATATATTGAGTATTCTTTATATGTACAATATATGTTGGTGTACCTTGCATAACTGCATGAACCCATATTGTACAATATAACTCTGTACATTTTGTCATTACCTTACTCTGATGACTTGCACTGAATGGAATCAGCCAGGGATGCATAGTCCGGACAGTAGCTGCTGATAGCCAGCCTCAAGCACACTTCCAAATGATCATCAGTCAAGGTGGAACGGTATTTGGACTTAATAATCTTCATGTGGGAAAAAGCTGACTCGCATAAATAAGTGGAGCTGAATAATGCAGGCAAGGAGGTAGCACATTTCCTCATGTTGAGGTACTTTTCCTCTGTGAGGAAGTTCCAGAACTGTCCATAAGCCCTGGACTGAAGCTGAATGTCAGCTTGTAGTGTCAAAATCTCATCCTCCACTCCAGATGAGTTCAGGTGAAACAGTGCTGCAATTTGTTGGCTGACGTCTATTTAAAAAAAAAAAAAAAATTTAATTATTATTTTTTTTTTTTTTTAATGCCATGCGATCGACCGGTAGATCGCGATCGACGTATTGGGCACCCCTGATCTGGAGTAACAATCTCTTTTTTCTGTATGGCCGTCTTCATCAGCAACTCCCGTTCCTGAAAGTAGTGGCACCGCACTATCAGTGCTCTCGCTGGCTGGTCATCTCCCGGTCTTTCCCGTAAAGTGCGGTGTGCCCGGTCCAGCAGAGGAGCTTTATCCAGCCCAAGAGAGTCCATAAGCAGTTGTGAAACAAATTCTGGAACATGTTTTCCATCCTTTCGTCTCTCCTTCACACCGATTATGCGCAGATTGCAGCGGCGGGATCTAGCCTCCAAGTCCTCATTCTTCTGCTCCAGGCTGGTAACGTCGCGCTTCAGCTGGGCTACCTCCTGCTGAAGGCCGGTTATAGCGTCTGAGTGTTCGTTCCCTGCTTCCTCCATATCGGACACCCGGGCTTCCAGTGCCGTGGTCTTCATGTTTCACTGCTCCATCGCATTTTTAAATTCTCCTCCTAACTGTTCACACTGATTTCATTCCTCTTAAACTATTTTAATGATCTAATTGTTTCAGTAATTTTTCAAGCAAAAAATTGATTAGTTGCAGCTTCTAAAATAAGATGATTTAAAAAAATTATAGTTCACTAATTATTTGGGGGTTTTGACAAGTGGTCGGACAAAACAAGACATTTAAATATGTCAGCTTGGACTTGGGGACATTATGTGGCAATGATGCTCAATACAGAATTCAGAGGAAATTTATTGTCACTGAAATGTCATTAAATGTAGCAAAAAATATATATATATTTTAAAAAATGTAGCCCTTAATTAATTGATAAAATGTGACATAAATTGATATTTGTTTTAATTTGCTTCTTTATTTATTTATCTTTGTATTAATTCCCTTATTTATTTATTTCTATATCTATTTTTATTTTATTTTTTTATTACTTAATTATTTTATTTTTTCATTTTTTATTTATTAAAATATTTCTTCTTTTGTTTTTATTTATTTTTAAACGTACATATTTATTTATGTATTTATGCATTTATTTATTTATGCATGGATTTCCCTTTGCATTTCAACCCTTATTTACTTCTTATTTACTTTTCTGCTGCATAATGAGGCAAAAATGCTATAAATGCATAAATACATACATTTAAAAATACATAAACAAACATAAGTGAGAAGGTTGAATAACAGCCTACCTTCATCTTTGAGTAGAAAACGTTCAACAAGAAAAGAACAACAGGCTACTGTCCAAGCTGTCCGTCCATGTTAGACTAGCTGTGTCCCTCTCTCGTCGCCTCAGTGTATGGCCATTTACATTACTCAAACGTAGTTCACTGTTATATAATGGCCAACATGTAGCACACCAATATCCATTCATGTTATGACTTTAGCTTCCCCTTCACAAACTCCATGGCTACCGTGCTCTCCTTGCTAGCTGCTAGCTGCTAGCTGCTAGCTGCTAGCTGCTAGCTGCTAGCATGCTAGCTTCTTGTGTCTTGTGTCGCGGCATGGTCCGTCAAGTTCTAAACTAACGTTACAGCGCTGCTTCTAGTGCTATTGTATCTTCCCCTTTCACTTATAATTAAACAGAGACACTTTACACTGGTCGAGAATGTATTTCTGCTTTGATAAGTCAAGTTTGGTGGCGCGCTCCGCCTGACACGTCTTCACGTGCTGTCGCTCAACCGGAAGTCCGTCTTATTTTTTTTTTTTTGTATTTCTTTATTGAACACATGCTCATGAACAGAGGTACAAACACATACACAGACAATTAGGAAAAAAAAGAATAGAAAACAAAAATATGTGCATTTACATTTCATAATGAGTTTGTGTTACATGCATCAGATTATATTGATTTAATAACTTAAAGGTCTTAATGGCTTTTTGGTAAGATGGTTCTATATATTTTGAATTCATTAATAAAGTGCAGGAAAGTTGTCTTGGTTCATGACCATTTTTCTTTATGAATATTTCCAAAAATAATAAATAATTGTATGATATACAGCACGTTATTTTCAATTTTATCTTGACTAAAATATAACATATAATTATTTTTTATTATTATTTATAAGGAATTATTTTCAATCCTATCTTGACTAAAATAAAGCATACAATTATTTATCATTTTTCTTATATGTAATTTTCCAAAAATAAAACATAATTGTATGATATACAGCACCTTATTTTCGATCTTATCTTGACTAAAATATAGCATTCAATTATTTTTAATTATGAATAAGGAGTTATTTTCAATCTTCTCTTGACTAAAATATAACACAATTATTTATTAATTTTTCTAATGAATATTTACAAAAATAATAAATACTTGTCTGATATACAGCATGTTATTTTCAATCGTATAGCATTACATCAAACATATTTGCATATTGTTTTTATTATAATTACAACCTTATTTTTGTAATGGTGTAACATTTTTCTTATAATCTCATGCTTAAAATCACAAAGAAAGAAATCACAAATGTGTGAAAATGTTTTTTTGGTCTGTTGAAATGAGACTCGCTGCTGTTTTAATTATCTTCCCCTTGTGTGTGTTTTAAACGTCCATCTGCGTAACAACTTCTAACTTTGAGTTTTAGAGTTCATTTGCAGACACTGAAAACGGTTTGCCAGATGTTCGTCTGTTGAAAGGAGATTAAAGTTACTTCTAATAAAGGAGGCAGCAGATGCAGTCGAGTACATTACACAGACCTGCAGCCGTGCACAAACAGAGCACTTTTACATTTTCAACATTATAACTGCAGTTTCAGACGTTTAAACGGAGAGGAAGAGAGGAGGAACGACAGAGACACTAAAATAACCAGCTGAGAAGAAGCCAGCGCTTCATATCTGAGAGACACTTTTTGACCCTCGCTGATATATTTTTGCTCTTTGAAGGAGTTTAGAGTTTGGAAACTGTGGCAGGAAAACAGACTATTTCTCTGCTTGTGACCTTTGCCCTCTGCAGATCTTTAATCCATCAAAGATTTAAAAAAAACAAAACGAAATCTTGTTGAGATTTTCTCCTGAACGTTGCTCTCGTGTGGCCAATTACTCCAGTTTATCTGGACGCTTACAGTCAGAGCTCTGAGTATTTACTTTATCAGCGGATATTTTTTCCACCTCTAAAATAGAAACCTAAAGTTATGACTGATGATTTAAACTATAGTACCTTAAATGGGTTAACATTTAATAGTCAACATCAATCACAAATGTATATTCT
Source organism: Sebastes umbrosus (assembly GCF_015220745.1). NCBI lineage: Eukaryota > Metazoa > Chordata > Actinopteri > Perciformes > Sebastidae > Sebastes > Sebastes umbrosus. The sequence continues at coordinate 25,090,103 of NC_051288.1, read as the reverse complement.
GTCTGTCGATTGTGCCGTAGCATTCCTCTTAAATTATTTTAATGATCTAATTGTTTCAGTAATTTTTCAAGCAAAAAATTGATTAGTTGCAGCTTCTAAAATAAGATGATTTAAAAAAATTATAGTTCACTAATTATTTGGGGGTTTTGACAAGTGGTCGGACAAAACAAGACATTTAAATATGTCAGCTTGGACTTGGGGACATTATGTGGCAATGATGCTCAATACAGAATTCAGAGGAAATTTATTGTCACTGAAATGTCATTAAATGTAGCAAAAAATATATATATATTTTAAAAAATGTAGCCCTTAATTAATTGATAAAATGTGACATAAATTGATATTTGTTTTAATTTGCTTCTTTATTTATTTATCTTTGTATTAATTCCCTTATTTATTTATTTCTGTATCTATTTTTATTTTATTTTTTTATTACTTAATTATTTTATTTTATTTTTTCATTTTTTATTTATTAAAATATTTCTTCTTTTGTTTTTATTTATTTTTAAACGTACATATTTATTTATGTATTTATGCATTTATTTATTTATGCATGGATTTCCCTTTGCATTTCAACCCTTATTTACTTCTTATTTACTTTTCTGCTGCATAATGAGGCAAAAATGCTATAAATGCATAAATACATACATTTAAAAATACATATAAAAAATAAAAATAAGTGCAAAAACAAATAAGTAAAAATAAATGTAAATAAAAGGGACACAGACAGAATAGTAAACAGAAATATCAATTTATGTCACATTTTATCAATTAATTAATGGCTACATTTATTTGTAATATTTTTGCTACATTTAACGACATTTTTATTTATTTATTTATCGAGTCATTTATTTATTCATTCATTTATTTTGGCAGGTTCTGTCCTCCATAGGCCCATACTTACAATGAAAGTGTTTATAGTTACTGTAATCATTCCTCCTGTTCATAAAGGTCATTAAGAGATCTCTTCCTAACTCCAATGTAAGCGATGGAGGATAAAACTCATTCATTCTGAAGAACTCCGTACAAACTGTGAGTGATGTTTTAATACAGAATCAAACTGATAATTGAGTTCTTATATTATCTTCTACATAATTCTCTGTTTGAATGCAGTTCAACAGGTTTATTCCAGTTCTTGTTTTGCAGCCTCAGAGTTTCCTCGTTGAAACCAGATATGTTTCCACTTCTGCTCTCGTCGTCTCCAGGTCCTCTGTGATTCTCCTGCTTTGTCTCGCTGCTTCTTCAACGCTGGAGACAAACTGCAGCAGATCGGAGGCCCTCTGAGAGTCACTGATACTTTTCTCCATCGCGGTCACAGAAGTCAGAGTCTTGGCGGTTTGTCCAGCTACGCCGCGCACGGCAGCAGCGGAGGCCATTTTGTCGCTAACGGTTTTGATTGTTTTCAGCTCGTCCACCAGCGGTTTGATAGTTTCACTGAAATGTCCACTTTTCTGCATCATCTTCACCTTCATCGACTTTGTTTTCTCGTCTTTTGAATCTTTCTTTCTACAAAAATGACCAACTAAAAAAACTGCAAACCTCGTAGCGCACAACGCTCCGAAAGCACCACCGACTGCGCCGCCTGCTGCGCCGACCGTCCCGCCAAAAATACCACCAATTGCACCACCAGTTGCACCGCCGATGGTGAACCATGCTACATCGCTGACTACACCATGAACTGGACCACCAGTAGCTGCAGCGCAGACGGCACCGCCGACAGCGCCGCAGAATGTTCCTCCAACTACACCACCTAACACGCTGCCGACAAAGCCGAACGTTGCACCGAGGGCGTTAATATGGCCACAAAACCTGGTGCAAGTTGCAGCACTAACTGCCCCCAATGCCCCCCCGACTCCACCAGTTACAGCACCACAAGCTGCACCGAGAACTCCTCCGAACACACTGAACAGACATCGGACCGGCTTATTCTCAGCAATGTCCTCGTGTTCGTCATGAAGTCGAGCAGCCGCCAGTGTGAAGCTCTCCGAAGCTCTCTGAAGATAATCTCTACGTTGACCGTAGAGACGTACGAAAGACGTCAGACTTGTTATGAGTTCGTCTTTTTGGTCAGTTGAAGCGGTAAATACGCCGTAGGCCACAGAGCCGCCTTCAAAATCAAATAAGTTTTCCATTGTTTATGTTTTTTTCTTTCACAATAATCCACCCGATAACTGTGGTGACGTCTTCTACTTGATGAAAGTTTAGTGTTCGGTCGTCGGACGTAGTTTAAGATCCAAAAATCGATGGTTAATTCCAAAAAAGACAAAATGAAGAGGCTGAAGTTTGAAGTTTTTCTGCCTGCGTACGAAAAACAGAAAAGATTAAAAACTTGCTGATAATCCTTATGTAAAATATTAGGTACAAATCTAAATAAATGCAACTCTTGACAAAAAAGTCTCACTTGAATACTGAGCAGTAATTTTGGCAAAAAACAGTTTTAAATTTATAGAGGCTGAAGAGAGCCACTGGAATATTTAAACGTATTAATTTAATTTGCATTTAAGAGATGGATTAATAAACTTTAATCTGCAATAACTGATGTTGTTTTGCCTCTTTGTAGACATAGGAACAAGCTGGAAACACAACATTAACATATTATCACTTTTTAAGTTTATAAGGCGAAATTGTTAGTAAACAGTTACTTATTTACACATCAAATTTTATTAAATAAAAATTTAAATATAACTGAATTTGCGGTCTGATTCCATTTTATAATCCAAATCACAAAGAAACCCAGACTCAAAATAAACTTAAAAAGACTTTTAAATCTCAATTAATCTGTATGTATGTTTTATTTTATTAATTGTGTGTTTGCTGGATTTTTTATCTTTCATTTATTTACTTTTATTTTATCTTAGTATTATTTATTTTGCTTTTGGTTATTTACATTATTTTTTACATTATTTAATTTTTGTATTTATCTTTTTTTTATTTTTAATAATAAATTTTGTCTAGGCAGTGGGGGAGAGGGGGGGAGTGAAAAGGCTAAGTGTTTTAAGTTTCTTAAATAAAAATATTAAAAATATTAAATCTCAATTAATCTCTCAGTTTTAATAATTTGCAGTTTCCATTTCATGATCGCTTTAATTTAAATTCATCAAAATTAAATTAAAAAGAGGCAAATTAGATAATCAATCAAAATAAATAAACTGAACAAAGTAAAATTTTTCATTTTAAAATCCAATTATTAATTTGTCAGTTAAAGACAGAATAAGGAAAAAAAAATACTAGCAAATTCAAAAATATTTATATTAATATATTTACTGATTTCTACTGTTTTTAAATTAACTGTCTAAATGCAAATGTAATTGATTAATTTATAATAGATTTTTTTTAAATCCACCAGTTTATTCATTTTAATTGAATACTGTAAAAGTTTATATTTATTCCAGTGGCACACTTGAGACTCCATACAAACTGTGTCAGAGCAGGAAGTGCTGTAAAATGTTCTGTTGCTTTTCCAGTTTGGGAAGTTTGTAAACTGAATTAACGACAGCAGCGTTTCTTCTTCTGCTGTTTTCTATCTGAACAAGTTTTCACAAACCAAGAACGACATTAAAATCTCAACAACAAGCTGCTACGATGCGTAAATAAAATAAGTTAAAAATGAGTTGTTAAATATGACTTTACGCTGCTGACCGTAAACCAGGAGTTCTGACTTGTTGCAGCAGATTCAGATCAGTTGTATTTGTACTTACAGTCTGTCGTCTGCTCCACTTGTTTGAATGAAACACCAGCTGCTGTTTCCAGATGCAGGTAAAGTCACATCTGTGCAGTCTGACTTAGTTCGAAGGACAAAGTGGAAGCAGGAAGTGGAGGATTGAGAGCAGGAGGGCGGAGCTGCTAGAGTGAAACTCCAGTTCACTTCCAGGTGCCTCGAGGGAAAAACAGGAAGTCTGTAAAACTGCTCAGATTGCATCATTAAGCACAACAAATAAAGGAGGATTCAAGGTGAACTTTCATCTGAATACACTCTGTGGATTACAATCAACTCATAACGGACATAATCATGAACATATTAACCATAAACACTTACCTGTACTTCAGATCTGATATTACATACATTTCTATATGCAACTCACCAAGAATGATCCTTACCGTTAACTTGTTTTAATTAAATATTGTGTGTATTTTATAGTTGCACTCTTTCCTATTTTGTACTGCAACTGCTGCACAACTATTTCCCTTGAGATAAATAAAGTTTCCTATCTTATCTTAGTCCATCTAAGTCATATTTGGAAAATGTTTTTGGAATTTTTGGAGAATATTAAGCTTGTTTGCTTTCTTGACCAGTTACATAACATGATAACAACAACTCTCATGTCTGTTAAGTACAGAGCTGAAGTCTGTTTAGCGTAGCTTAGCATAAAGACTGGAAACGGATGGAAACAGCTAGCCTGCTTCTGTCCAAACTTAAAAACCACATCCACCAACACGTCTAAATCTCACTAATCAACATGTTGTATCTTGTTTGTTTAATCTGTTCAAAAAGAGAAATACTACAATGAGTTTTGTCAAGTTTGTCAAGAAATAGTGAAAACACACAACTGCCCCTGAAACCACAACTTGTCATTTTTACTTTTCTATTTGTTAACGAATTAAAGAAACAATAAACAATGTGTTAATTAATGAGCTTTAGAGGTGCTGGTAGGTGTATTTTCTTTTATCTTTGGACAGAGTCATGCTAGTTGTTTCCCTTTGTTTCCAGTCTTTATGCTAAGCTACGCTAATCGCCTCCAGCTCCGTACTTGATTTCAGACTCAATCTTTTTCATCTATCTCTCGAAAAGCAAATATTTCCTAAATTATAACTATTCCTACAGGGCTTTGACTGCACTCTCACTTACAGGAGATACTTTCCAGTAAAGAACATGTTTTAAAGATCACTTATTTCTAATTACTACTTTATTATCTCTATTATCTGACACCTCACTCACTTGATTATCATCTTTCTCTTGTTCCTCTCTGCTAACGCGACCGCTCAGCTTCTCCGGAGGAATCATTAAACTTTCATCTGATCTAAACGAGCGCTGGCCGACCTCATCACCCCACAGATTAAATCTAATTGAGCACATATTTGTTTGGTTTTAGGCGTCGCTAGGTTTAAACTAATCTGTGACATGTATTTGTCCACGGGGGAGGGCTTCAAAGTCAACATGATTAACAGCGCTGCACTCGGTATTAAATGATGTTACACTCATGATTTATTAACGGAGGTTACAAAGCTGCATTCTCATTCCAGCTGCTAATTATAACCTCATAATGTGGAGGGTGTTTTAGACCACCGGTTCCCAACCTGGGGGTCCCGACCCCCACTAGGGGTCGCAAGGCCTTCTTGATTTTAAGGGATAAAGACGAACCCGGAGACCGCTCTGTGTGGTGCCGCCTCTAAGGCAATGGCAATCGTAGTGACTCAGTGTCTGCTCACCGTGTTAACTGGTGACTTTAACACGAATGCGTCCGCGGTTGCTCGTAGTAACTTACGTAAATGGTCGGCATAGACAATAAACACGGATGAGTATGTATTTAAAATGGATTAAAGTCAAACTGAAGGCTTTTACGAGGACACCTACACTGTTTTTCAACAGCTTCCATCACTACGAGCAACCGGGACCAAAAGGTTTAAATAAGTTCATCCTCAAGTCTAACTGGACATGTGCCAAATTTGATGAAATTTCTTCCAGGCGTTCCTGAGATATCGCGTTCATGAGAATGGACCGGACGAACAGAATAAAACACTCACTCTCACTCCCAACTTGTCAAATACCGTCGCTTGGTCAGCCCCCCTTCGACATCGGAGACCGACGCACGGAGGCACCCCTCTTGCGTTACTTGTGGACGGACCAGGGACAGCGTGTCTATATACGCTTGTTACACTTCTTAAAATAAACTTCCATTTCCACAAGAAATTAGGTTTAGGCAAAACAACCACTTAGATAGGGTTGGGAAACGGTCGGTTGGCGTTAACTTCACTGACTCACGAGTTACGTGACAAAATAAGTCAACATTATTTTTAGTTTCACACGGGATACGGGACACGGACAGCGGTCTCCTGGTTGGAAGTCCTGTGTTTGTTTGACCCGTCCACCTCCCGTCCTGCCCACCCTGAACAGACTCTTATGGTACGTGTCCAAAGGCTCCGTGCTTTCCACGCTCCCCATTAGTTGTCTATGTAAGCAGCCGTGCAATGCATTCTGGTAGCGTGGCGTCGCGATTAGAGAGACTATGCGTCACGACGAGTTGAGGGCTCGTCTACTTTATACAAATCACAGGCGTCCGATGCGACTCGCTGCCTCTCGAAACTCCCGATAATCTTTTAAAATAAACGTTGTCGATCCAAAATAAAGACAGATTCATCAACTGCATGGATTATTTCTTGCCTCAAATGTTTTCAGAAACACATTTCAGTGAACTATTTTCGTGAAATAAGAGAAGAAAGTTTCCAAACGAGCCTCCATACTGGTTCCGGTTTGAAAGCTGGGAGCAGCAGCCAACGGCGGGAAAGCCTTCGTCCAATCAGGAGCCGAGTGCCTTGTTTCTAGGGACAGCACACCAAGCATCCAATGTTGGGAAGCGTTGCGTCCCCTCGCGATAAAAAACGCCCCTGTGGACACGTACCGTCACGCTATTAAGACAACGTCACGGCTCCGACGTCGGATAACGCCGCGAGTGGGTTTACATTGGAGTTAGTTAAAAGCCCGGTTCGTCACATACTGTCGCTAAAGGGAACCTCCGTGCGCTGGTTTCCGATGCCGAGGGGCGCTGCCAAATCGGTGATGTTTGACGAATACAAAATAATTAGAAGCCATTCACAGACGAGGCGCTCACAACCATCATGTATAAGAGGGTCACCTTTATTGTCACAAAAACACAACAGGAACGTACAAAAGCAGCAACCTTTTTTTTTTTGTTTGGTTGATTTTTCTCACACGAAGCAGCAACTTTTACTTTCCATACACAAAGTTGCGCGGTGTTTTTGCACGGTTGTTTAGTTGGTCTTTAGTTAAGTTATACTGACTTTGTAGTAGATTATCATTCTTCTTCACGATTCACAAACAACACTTACCCCACACAGCAAGCATCACTCTCAGACTGGAGGAACAGTATGTAGTTGATATACAATATCACCCTTTAGATCGTTTCTCAATACTTATTATATAATTATCCTTTTTTTTATTTATTCTGACAGTAAAAGGGGCTTTACCGACCCATTTTTGAACATAATACAAAAATCTATGTTACTGTACAATTTGTTTACTCTATCATACACTCACAAGTATACACAGAATTATTGACAAGAAAATTTGACCTCTGTTGCGTGCAGATTTCCAGGAATGTATACAGTATGCATGCCATTTTGGATTATTATTTTTTTTCCCAGTCTAAAAAAATGTCCACATAAAATCAATTTTGTAATATATCATTTGGGTTTATATACATTTTTGAACATCCACAAATGGTTTGAACAATCACACATTCATCAAGAAACCAACAATAGAGTTTATCTGTGCAGTGTACGAACACTATTGGTTATAATAAGAGGAAAACAGCTACAAAATGGGGCGTCCTATCAGTGAGGAAGGAGGATATGTGCTTTTTATAAATGTGGTGGTACCATTATATACCTTTCATACTCCCCTCCCCACTAGTCTTCTACAGCAACAACGTGTGATCATGTTTCTATGGGTTAGCAGGAAAAAAATAAAAAATCTTTAACACAGAAAAATAATAATTTACAGAATAAATGTGTTTATGAATCCTCTTCTTCAAGTATAAAAATACAAAAAAAGCTTGATTATATAAAACATAGATGATACTTTTTCTTTTTACATGTTAATAAAGCGATTTCTTTTAAAACAAAAAACTAAAATGGTCTTATAATATACATACAATATATCTGTGAAGTGGTTCAGGTTATACGTTAACTGGTTCTATTTTTCGTGCTAGCTTTTTAATGCTATTTCTGAGACTACTAATACATTCCATAAATGTATTAACTATATAGAGAAACATCTGCTTGTAATTTAATTTCTGCCAGTGGTATAAATACACACTCACATTATGAGATTAATATTTCCCTCCAGTAAAATGTCAAACAGCACAGAGCCGGTGTTTTCTTCTCATTTAGACACAGTTTCAATATTTCACCCCAAAAAAACTTTCAGCTCAACTTTAATCCAACTACGCAACATCCAGGGTTTGACTTAATGTTTATGACTAATTTATCTTAGAAAACAATAAATAAATGTTGTCTGTGTCCCAATTTCATACTTCATACTAATTGTATACATTATATACTAATTGTTTTAGTATAATGTACACTTTGTACTACCGGAAAATGATTTGTTTTAGACGTTTTTTGCGTTTCAAGATCTTCCTGAGCTGTCTCAACAACAGCAGCAATTTGTTTTAAAGGAAAAATCCACATGAAGACCTACGGAAGTCTATTGCTGCCACGCCAGAAAAAAAAAAAAACGGAGCAGTATCACGCTATAACGTGACAAGTTAATTGTTGTAGCACAATATTTTTCACGTTATAACAAGAAGGAAGGCGGTGTAGCTTCCGTGCCCTTCCCCTTCAGGGCGATGCAAGACTGCATGGCCGTTAATTTCACAACAATGACCTGCTAGCTGTACGTTATCCCGCGTATTACACGGCCACTTACTGAAGAAATCAATATTTTGACTCAAAAATGGTCCTCCAGAGTCTGACATCAGAGCTGCGTTCATAGCAATGGTCCGTTATACATAGCAACAGTCCGTTATACATAGCAACGGTCTGTTATACATAGCAACAGTCCGTTATACATAGCAACAGTCTGTTATACATAGCAACGTTCTGTTATACATAGCGACGGTCTGTTATACATAGCGACGGTCCGTTATACATAGCAACGGTCCGTTATACATAGCAACGGTCCGTTTTACATAGCAACAGTCCGTTTTACATAGCAACGGTCTGCTATAAAGAAATAACAGACCGTAGAGCGCTGTGATTGACCAATCAGAATCGAGTATTCAACAACGGCGTGTAATAAAACAAGAAAAATAATATATCGTCATAAAGAGCGATACGTTTGTCGGTAGTAATAACATGAAAACATCTTGTTATATAACAAGCCTATCAATATATTATATCAAAATTATCATGTTATAATGTGATACTGATCCCTTTTTTCTTTTTCTGGCGTGGCAGCAATATGCTGCCATAAAAATCTGTTTACTTGTCATGTGAAGTGTGTCGCCGGGGGGCTTTTGGCAAAATACGCAGGATCGTCTTGTCGGGAAATTAAAACCTACCTCAACTTTTGTCAACATCATCTGTCAAATCAAAAGTGTTAATACCTGATCGGAACGGTCACACTGGAAGATGTGAGTGAAAAGCCTCCTGTCATAGAGAGGTGATATCATTTAAATACAGCGACAACAGTCTCTCCTGGAAGACATTCACATGTTAACATGAAAAGTGACGGAAATTGTTGTGTAATAAATGGAAACAGAGCTATAGAGAGAGAAGTTTCAGACCTCCTCAGCTGGCCAATCACAGCGTGAAGTGGGTGTGAATGTCGGATTTCAAAGCTATTCGACCGACCAACAAGCAGTTCTGAAGAAGCATACTGGTCGCTTGATAAAAACATGCTATCAAGTTGCATTGTGGGACATGTAGGACCCACACTAGTGACTATAAGTCAGGATATTTCAGCATTTATTGCTGCAATTTTGTCTCTTGTAAATCCCCAAACTTTAATGGAAGTGTAAATCTTCTGAGTGCCTTTAACATTTTTGCATAGTCACTTTGGACAGACTTCTAACCTGCTCATAATTAGTGTGTAGTATGTAATTAGGACACCGATACTGTGTTAGATTGTTAGATATGGTGGATGATGGAAGTGAAATCCCCACACTGCTTCATACTGCAGGTCCAGAGCCGATGCAATTACCTCCTGATGTATAAACCGTTATCTAACGTGAGGCACAGCTACAGAGTGATGTGGGAGAAACTAATTATTGGTGTGTTATCATCCTGTCTGATGACCTCTAGCTCATAAAGTCAAATGACAAAATCTCACGCCTTCAAGGTCTGAACTAGGAGTCCAAACCCAGACTGATCCGAGTACTCGCTCCTCACGTTATTAGTCCGGCTGAGACCTGAGAAGCAGACAGAGAATGAAGAAAGCAAAGCAACACAGACAGAGAGAGAGAGAGAGAGAGAGAGAGAGAGAGAGAGAGAGAGAGAGAGAGAGAGAGAGGAAAGAGACACAGCGACTGGCTCACAAAATGATGTGAGGAAAAGCAGCGAAGGGAAACATCAGCGAAACTGATTTGATTGGCCAGAAGCATGAGCAGCGTTTCTGCTGGAGCACAAGAAGAAGAGGAAGAAGAAAAAAATCTCAGCACTGCCCCAAAAAAGCAAGCAGAGAGGGAAGATTTAAGAGCAAAAGAAGAAGGTCAAAAACAAGACGAGAAGCAGTGAAAAGGGAGGGGGAAAGAAAAAAAGACAAAAATCAAAATTTACAAACAGACAAATGTATTTCAAGTTTTTGTTAAATCTTGTGTGATGTGTGTCTGACGAGGTTTACCCCCCCCCCCCCCCCATCCTCGCTCTACCACTACGCTACGCTTCCATCTCCTGATTGGCCACCGGGGACGGCGGGTTTTTGGTGCATCAGCGTGACGGTCCTCGTGCTTGTGGGTAGATGAGAGAGAGGAGACGAGTACGAGGCTGTCGCTGTCGCTGAGCCGCAAACAGCCAGAAATGATGCTGTGATCACAGTCTGCTGTCAGAGCTCTGGGACGGGAAATCTGTCCTCGTTTAGCTCTTCTTCTTCTTCTTCTTCTTCTTCTCTGAGTGACGCAGCGAGGAGGGAAGGAAGGAAGGGAAGGAGAGAGGGGAAGGAGGGATGACGTTATGGCAGGAAAGGAGAGAGACAGTAAAGAGAAAGGACGAGTCTGATAGAGGAGAGGAAAGGAGGAAAGAGAGGCAAGAAGAAGAGATAATAAACAAGGAGAGGAGACAAGGGACAGAAAGAGGAGGATAGGAGACAAGGAGAGGAAACAAGGACTTAAGGAGAGGAGAGGACAGGGGAGGAAACAAGATGAGAAAATGGAAGGTAAGCAGAGGAAAGGAGATGAGAGGAACCAAGAAGAGGAGAAAATGAAAAAGGGGAGATAAGAAAGGTGAGGAAACAAGGAGAAAAGACAAGGAACAGAGTGAGGATGAACGGAGAAGGACAGGAAACAAGGAGATAATGAGAGGAAAGGAGAGGACACAAGGACAGAGGAGGAAACAACAAGATGAGAAAAAAGGAAGGTAAGCGGAGGAAAGGAGATGAGGAGAGGAAACAAGGAGAGGAGATACAGCAAGGGGAGATGAGAATAGGAAACGAGAGGAAAGATAAGATGAGCAAAGGAAACAAGGAGATGAGAGGAGAAGAAACAAAAGGAGAGATGAGGAGGAAGGAAAGAGATGCAGAGAGGAGAGGTAACAAGGAGATGAGTCTAGTTGGGAGAGGAAAGGAGAGTAGGAGGAGAAGGAAGGAGCAGGAGAGAGAGGAGAAAGGAGGAAAAAGGACACGAGAGAGAAGGAAAGGAGAGATGAGGCGAGGAGATTGGGAGAGAAGGGAAAGGAATAAGGAGGGAAACAAAGAAAAGGAGATGAAAGGTGAGGTGAGCAGAGATGAAGAAACAAGGAGAAGAAAGGAGAGGAGTGAGGAGGAAGCAAGGAGAGTATAGGAGAGGAAAGGAGAGGAGACATAGAAAGGAAACAAGGAACGAGGAAGCGAGAAAGAGAGTTGTGAGCTCCTCTGACCACGGCTCTTTATCAGCCGAGTCTCGTGGGCGTTGGTGAGAAAACATTTCCTGATGGTTGTTTAAAGAGCTCGGCAGCAGCAGCAGCAGCAGCAGCAGCAACAACAGCAGCAGCAGCAGCAGCAGGACTCTCACAGGATCCTTTATGTGCCGAATAAATAAACGGACCGGACAAACAACCAGAACCCGTCCGTCCCCCTGGTCCTCCTCTGAGATCCAGTCTACGGTCTGTCCATCCAAATACTCAGTGAGGACAAACAGGTCACGTTCAGGAAGATTAATGACGGACTGTTTGCTGCAGCGTGTAGAGGAACGCACGCCACGCTGGGAATGTACGTCTGAAGAGTGCCAAGTACATCAGGACTGAATTCTGCACATGATGGATCGGATCTTTAGTGAGTCCTTGAAGAGGAAGAATCACAGTAAAACCCTCAAGATAAAGGATGCAACTTGAGTCCTGTGTTTGTAGCTTTGCTCAGCATTTCTATCAAGTAATGAATGAACGACAAACTCCAGCAGGACGAGAAACACGAGCAGTCAGACGATCAAACGTTGTAAAGAAGTTTTGGTTCAGGTTGCTGATTCTGTTCTGGATCTGGTTTCAGTTATCCGGATTCATCAAAGCTGCACTAATCAATGTTTTTATATAAACAATAGGGGTGTAACGATCCATTGATCTGGATCCATATATGATCAACGAGCCAATCTCATCGATGCAAAGTGAAAACATCGATACATATCATCATCTTTAAGACCCAGACACACCAAGCCGACATCACAGAACTAGCGGCGACGAAGGCCGACTGTGTTGTCACAACCAGTGTTGTCACAATAAACTTGTGACAACACCGGTGTTACCGATTACACTGGACATTTACAAGAAAGATGACGGTCAACATGTGCAGAGAGCTGACTCTGATCTTTACCGTCGGGTGGCGGTGTGTCTGGCCTCTCCGCTAGCGCTTTTGCTGCGGGGCTCCGCTGCGGGGGTCTACCTGGCGTCGCTGCTCCGTGCACACCGGCTGTGACGGCTCCATCTGCGATTACATCATTAACATTATGGTTCCCTTATAGCATTGAGATTAAACGTGAAATAATGCCAAATAGGTGCATTTGCTTTTCGCTTCGACAATAAATCCTCTGCCTTCTGCTCCTACTACTCTGAGCTGACGGACCAGATGCATTCAAGGTCAGTATGTAGTGTCCGTCGTCTGACTATCGATTGATAACATGCTGCTGATTCGCCAAAATGAACTAAATGGATCAATTCTTTTTATTTAGTACTTAAAGGCTACATGCCTCTGTTTTTTGTAATGTTCACATTTTTTTAACAAAAGAGTATGTGTTTTTTTTACCGTGGTATTGAATTTGGTATCGAGAATCGTGGAAATTCACTGGTATTGGTATCGACTACTAGATTTCTGGTACCGTGACATCCCTACTTTAAAGAATAAAATCCACAGAGAAACAGTGGCTCTGTGAAAGGGACGAGATAAAATAAGAATCACAGTTTTTGGCGAACGGCGCTCGGATGAAGATGTATTCTTTGAGGACCGGTGAGGATAAACAGCCGACTGTAATGCCTGGAGAAAAGGCTGGCGGAATAAAACACAACTTAAAAAGCCATTCACGTCCTCTGAAAGCTCATATTGTCTGTAACTGTGTAGGAACAGGGTGTACAAGGAGGAAGAATCCGAGCTTGACAACGGCTTAAAGTTCAACAATGAAAGAAAGCAGTTTGTGGTGACAAGGTGCCGCTCGCTGCCTCGGGGGGACACCGGCACATCTGTGGCTCGCTCAGCGCTCTCCGGAACAAAAGGACGAGCAGACAGGTGCACCACCCAGGCTTGAAAAGGGATTATAAAGTGAAACGCCTCTTTTTACTGCAGCAGAGCAGCAAACTTCTCCATCAAATAAACTATAGGTTTATGTGTGAGTGCGCCAACACAGATAAAATACGGAGCATTTGGCCACGCTGCTTTGGCAGCTCCTGTAGACGGATGCTGTAGTCTAACAGCCTCTGGTTAGCAAACACTTTACAACCCAAATGCATTCATTCTGCCCGAGGCAAGTGCACACATTGCACCACTTTCTGCTGATCTTGAAACAGGCATCATGTGATGTTTACTGCATCCTTCACCCACAACGGAGACGGGGTGATTAAAGAATAAAGTGACTGAGATGGCAGCAAATTAATGAGTCAAACTGTCCCCCAAATGTACGACTGATTTTCTGTATCACGGTTCTTTACATCTACTATTATACATGAGGCTTCATTTGACCCAGAATCCACAACACTGTATGTACAGTTAAGAGTGATTGAGATGCATTTATGATCTACTGATGAGGAGACAAATAATTACAGAAATACTGCAGATCATGTTGAATCTAGCACGTTGTTGAGGCGACCCGATCTCATGGGAAGGCGTATAAATAGCACGACATTACAAGAACATTACGAATGTCATGAGGTCGCATTTTAGGCTTTTTGAGTGTCATTTGTACGCCACGTAACAAAACTACAGTTTAGGCAGCCAGAAAAGGAAAAATGTCATGGTTGGGCCTAAACAAGTACGTAAACTAACTAAAACACGTACGTAAACAACGTAACATAAGTACGGAAAATGAGACAAACATCACTAACGTAACTAACAAAGCAAAACAGCAGGTCTCCGGGTTGAAAGTGCTGCGTTTGTTGGACCCATCCACCTCCCCTCCGACCCACCGTTAGCAGTCTTTCTCAATTATTATTCTACGCTAGCTCTGAGCGTAGTATATTCACAAGGATGCGTTTACATTGCAGTCAGTACAGACTACATGGCGTACAAATGACACGCCTAAAGCAACAACGGCGCTCTTTTGGCAAGCTTGTGAATTATCTAGGACTCTATGGTTTCCACGATGTGGAAAACACGGATGGAATCGCGGAATCAGTTGATAAAAATGGAATCAACTGTAAAATAGTGTGGGATTTTCCAAACTATTTATGAAAATCAGGGTTTTTCCAGCCATTACAAGCGCTTTTTCACAGCACCTAAGCCGACTAACATGAAAAAACTATACCGCTATGTTTTGGTTTCGTTTACGGGAACACTGCCTCTCTTCTCTGACTCATTCATGCCGGAGAAGACCAGCCAGACGACTGGTCTAGTTCACTTTAGCCCTGATTTACCTCTCGCCAACAGTTTTTGGAGGTTCCAGACAAAAAAGCCCCAGATCAGAGGCAAATTGGCGTTTGTTCTGCGCTCGCTGCTTAAAGACGTGAGCTGAGAGGCTCGCCGATGCGTCACCTAGCAGGCTTAATGTGTGACCTGTCGGAGAGCTACGGCCAATGAGAGCGCAAGAGATGAGTTGAGGGGAAACCTGGAGGAGGGGTCACCTGTTAGTCATCCAAAAACCTGAGGAATTCGACACTAACAGCTAAATTTAGAGCACTTTATTTTACAAAAGGACGGAATGGATTACTTTATAGCTGTTTTGAAACATCAAATTCATTGATATTTATTCAATTTTGATTATTTTCTTATGAGTTGTTGACATTTTATTCATCCACCACGGGATTAGACACTTTATCTGGTGACAAAATGTGCTTCAATGCTAAAACATGGAAGTTGGGAAAAAATACAATGGATTTCATAGAACCCTAATTATGGTGTCACTCATACGCCTTCTCGTGCGACCGGGCTGGTTGAGGATATGTGTTTGTGTTCAATATTAACACCATTGAAGACATTATCTCATGAGCCATGAGCTCCCTCCTCACCATGTAAACATGGACTTTATGCAACAAAAACCAACATGATTTGACCGTTTGCTTTCAGGCTCTTTGGGTGATAAATCTTCAAAAAGCAATAAGGGAAATGAGGCGCAAAAAAAAATGGAGTTGATATTCAGACCAGCACAAGACACAAGCGGCCCTGAATACTAATCCTGGAGGTCTCTGTGTGGAGGGAAGTGCAAGTGGAGGTCAGCCGTGTTAGCCGCGTGCTAACGGAAGCTATCGTCAGAGACGCCGTCCTTTCTGAGAACCAGAAGTTAAGTCTCTAAATGTGTCTGGGCTCCTGCGGATGAACTGCTTCTCGGAGGTGTTTGGAAAACTCTAAATAAACTTATAAATGCTGCATGTTTAATGTGGTAAATTCATGAATTAATCAGAATAGATTCCTGAAACTGGCCCACATGCAGAGAGACGATGGCTCTGGGTGGATATATGGATCGGGGTGAAGCGGTTAAGGCTGAGACTGACCGGCTCCTTTTCTCTCTTTCACAGTATTTTCTAAAAGCTCTTTTTCTTTTTCTTTTTTTTGTAAGAGGGCCGTGGAGGATGGGTCAACGCTGCTCCACTCGGCAGGTCGAGGGCCGCTCGGAGCGTCTGCAGGAACAGATAAGACGAGTGGAGCTTCACATCTTAAAGGCCAAGTACTGAGTTTAACCTCCTGTTCACACATACACACTCAAAAGTGGCTTCTCATGAGCCCAAAGCTAAATATTACACATACTCGGCTCTGATGGTACGTGTCCGCCGGCCTCCGTCCTTGCATGCATGCATTCTGGTAGCGTAGCGTTTGCATAAAGTTGAGGTCTAGGCTACTTTATGAAAATCAGGGGCGTCCGGCGCGACTCGCCACCTCTGGAAACTCTCAAGAAACTTTTAAAGTACACGTTGTCGATCCAAAATAAAGACAGATTCATCAGCTGCACGGCTTATTTCTCACATAAAATGTTTTCAGGAACACATTTCGGTGAACTATTTTCGTGATATAAGAGAAAAAAGTTTCCAAACGAGCGATGTTGGTTCCAGTTAGAGAGCTGGGAGCAGCAGCCCACGAGGGAAAGCGTTCGTCCAATCAGGTGCCTTGTTTCTTATTTTTACTTTCCCAGCAGCTTCTTAAAGTTGTATCATATTGAATGGAGAAGCTGTTGACAGGTTTTCCCCCGCTGAGTTGAAGTAGTTGTCACCAGGAGGACACAACCATGTCGCTACTATGCGACTTTGCAGTCTTGAGATTCAATTCCCAATGAAAGGCTTCCCGTCACTCCTCCCGTGTTTGAGTCTGTATGTGTGGACGGGCGGTTGGAAGCAAATTATAATAATTAGAATTTTATAAGAAACTAAATACCCGATTGTGAAATTTAACGACGACTGAATGTGTCACGTTAAAAGTGCTAAATGCGAGATTGGCAGCATTTCTATTGCCTTCGCACGGCTCTCAACGTGGCGGAAGCTGAGCTGGCGGCTAACGGAGCTAACAGTGCTCACATGAGGGCTTCCGCAACAACTGACGGCGTTATCAGCTGTGGTCGCGGTACGAGAGCTGTGCAGAGCGGCGGCCGTGAGCTAGCCAGTGGGTCACGCTCACATGCAATAAAAGCATGCGCAGCCGGCCGGCTACGTCAATAAAACACAGAAAAAGCTCAGATTACAACAAACACAGAGAGAGAGAGACTTCATTATCTGCTCAGGTAGACATTACTCCTCTATATCTTTACATAGGAAATAGTTGCTTGTTGATATATTAATGCTCTGGATATTGTATAGAGCACCTTTAAGGCCTGAACACACCTGGGGCGTTTTTTTTGTGCGATTAATTTGCTGTCAACATATTTTTCATACAGAACGTGAATATTTCGCGATGAAAAAGAGCCACATTTTTGGGGAAAAAGGTCAATTTATCTGAGCTTTCGCACCACGCATAACGTGTTAGACATGCACAATGACGCATACGCATCATGCTTCATTTTGTTTGGGACCGTAGCCATGGCGGAGAGAAGAAAAAGTGCTCAAAAGCATCGCTTTACTAAAACTAAACCTGAGGGGGCGCACCCTATTTATCCTTGATATGACGAGACTGTGAACAACAAATCTGTGTTGAAATCGTCAGGAGGAGAGTCAGTAACATTAGCTGTTAGCAGCTGGTGGGCAGCACAGTCCTGCTTGGCTAAATAACGGAGCTACTAACGTTAGCGGAGGTTCCATTGATTACATTATGGTGCATTCAAGCGCTACTCAGTAAAAATGAGTATTGTGTAAAATTAAGTTTAGTTAGTTGAGTTGCATAACTTTAAATGACAGATGTTAAATTTCAAAGTCGGATATTTTTTTCCAAGTATAACAATTCAGTGACATTCAATTTCATAATTAGGTTTACAGTTGATTATATGATTTAATTATTTTTTGCTTCCAGATACGTTTTGTTTTTCCTCTGCTGCCTCAGTCGCTCGTATATAATATGATTCTGCACTTCTCCTCTATAAATCTGTTTATTGCACACATTAAACTGAAAAGCTCCTCCACAAAAACACCTTTCTTCAGGTGACCTCGCACCTTGTGCTTCACTCTCGTCTCATCTTGCATAATAAGTCGTAGCATAAGAGCTGTAAAAAAAGGCAATTCTGAGTTAAGCTAGCTTAATGGATTGGCCTCTTGGCTGTTCGACAGCAGCCACACCAGCGAGCTAAAACAGCGTGCAGCTGCTGCAGCGCTGCCCGCTAACCTGGAGACGGTTAAAGGACGGGTGATACAAAGAGAGCAGCAGGTGGTCGCTACTGGATGGATAGAGTGAGAGATGAGGATTCAGTGAGAGACTACATGGCTGGATCACTTTGAGATATATGAAATCATTCCGTGGCATTACTGGAGATCAATGGATGTATCTGACTATTATCATAATAAAGCTAGTTTAATCAGTCACAAGCACCACCAAGAACCTTCCTCAGGAAATCAAAACATCGACATACTCGTACGACAAGATCTCTAAGCAAGCTAGGTTAGATCCAGTAACTCAAATGTCAAAACACACATCAAGAACTGGTAAGAATCAAGGTTTCTGTAGATGGTCCCCCCCCTCTGGTGTTTGTGTCTGCTGGTTGGGGCCAGACGTTCCTCAGACGAAGAAGAAGAAGAAGAAGCATCAGAGGTGGAGCTGTTAGAAGTGGAATACCTGCTGCTGGCCCTGGACTTTGGGGAAATCCTCTTTCTGCTTGCGGGTTTTGGGCCTCTCCAGGCTGCCTTGTTGGAGGTGTTTGAGCCGGGCGGCGACGGTGGGGCCCTTCATCGGCCCCGGAGAGTTGCTGCTGTTCTGTGGGAGCCAAGAGAGGAAAGACGTTATTTAATTTCACTTATTTAACTATGACAGACGCACAAAACGTCATCATACATACCATAAGTGTACACTCTGCTGCCTCAAGGATCTCCTGCCAGACGTAACATTACCAGTTTACAGAATACTCTGAGAAATAGTCAGAGACACCGGTTGGATGCATGTTTCATATGTTTGTAGTAGGGCTGTCAAAGTTAACGCGATAATAACACGTTAATGCAATCTTTCGTCGGCTGTAGCAGGTTCAATTTTAAAGCTAAAGTGAAGATACTGGTATCATATGAAACTAAAAAAAATAATAATTCCTAAAGAATCCATCGGTACCAACCATGTCATACTAGCTTGTCAGCAAAGAAGGTTAAATAACGCTCCAAATTTACATTAACTTTGGCGAGGAAAAATTGGCATGGCCATTTTCAAAGGGTTCCTTTGACCTCTGGTGTCACAACCCTGATGTTTTAAAACTAAAACGGGGTCAGCAGCGTTTTCAAACGTCTTCAAACGTCTCACTTTTAGGGGCTTGAAAACGTTGTATTAGTGTGGACGCTAGGCATAAACGTTTTAACACCACCAATTTCTTTATTGCATTAATGCAACTTATGATTTTTAGGTTGTAGCGGGCTCAGTTTTAAAGCCACTGGTACCATTATAAACTAGAAAACCTGATGAATCCATTGGTACCAACCATGTCATACTAGATTGTCGTGAAGAAGGTTAAATAATGAAATTGATCCTAAATTTTGTCATTGTTTTTGTGTTGTTAATTGATTTCCAATAATAAATATATACATACATTTGCATAAAGCAGCATATTTGTCCACTCCCATGTTGATAAAAGTATTAAATACTTGACTAATCTCCCTTTAAGGTACATTTTGAACAGATAAAAAATGTGTGATTAATTTGAGATTAATCACGATTAACTATTTTAAACAATTGACAGCCCTAGTTTGTAGATAGACATGTTAGATCAGGTTTTCAACATCAAAGTATTTCTGTCTTTAATGATTATTTCAGCATATTTAACCCGATACACAACGAAAAAACAATGATTAGTCATCAGCTTTGGCCTCACAAGAACTTCAAAAGTCGAGCACAGAGTTTCTCACAAAAGTCCTAAAATTTGGAATTAAATCCTCGTTAACTTTAAACTTTTATGAAGAGCTTTTTAAAAAATAAAACCTGTTAAGAAATATCTTCTAATAATGAAAACATTAACATGTTATGGGAGAATATATCTTTAACTCTTAGAGATATTTCAGATTATGAGAGGCCTAAGGACAGTAAGGTATCTTGGTTTGATAAAAGAAGAAGCTGCGTTAATAAGTGATCTTTATCTCCGTAATATTCAACACAGTTTTCAACATTGAGAGCATAATATTTTAGATTTATATTAAAAGATAAATAATGATGTGTGTGTCAGACAGAAGAGAGAGCAGAAAGTGTAGCCGGTAGCCGCGAATCGATACTGAGGAAAATGAATATTGCAATTTCATATATTCAGTATTGATATGTTTGGTATATACTGTATTTCTGACTAGACTAGCTGACATTAATCTCTGTTGGTAAGAACTATAAACATACTGTAGCACAGAGCTCCACACGCCTTCAGGGAATAAAAACGGATGTGAATTTAAAACACCTGCGTGAGAGAAAATAGATTCTTTCAGAGGAACATTTCTGTCTGCAGCTCTGAACCTGAAACCTCCCTCACCTTCCCTCCCCCTCGCTCGTCCTGTATTTTGACAGCTACCTGCTTAGCGCCGTTGTGCGATAATTTCAACAAAAACAAGACCTCTTTACTCGGCTAAATGTGTCACCGGAGCTGTCAGAAGGAGCTCGCAGTCTGCAAGGCAAAAAAAACTAAATACATCATCTGCTTCAAGCCATGACTCAGCGCACATCACAGCATCAATTACAAGGTTGTACGTTGAGTCTACGCCGCTACAGCTGCAGTTAACGGAGATCATCAAACAAAAACTCACAGACAAAGATTAGAATATGTTCAGAGCTCACAGGAAGCAGAGAATCAGCTGTTAACAAGGTTAGAAAGAGAAGTTCAGCACAGCATCCAAAACTGACTAACCACACTGTAGGTTATGTGATATAATCGTCTTAATTTGGAGTAAAGTAGAGAATAAAAGGGGGAAAGGACGGCAAAGGGGACAGTCAGTAGAAGTCCACAGGCGTGGCAGCCGGAGAGGGCTGATCTTGACGTTACCTTTCTGCCCAAGGAGCCAAAGATGCAGGGCGGGGCGGGGGTGGCCTTTGGTTTATTACAATCTTTTACAGGCGTTCTCTGAAATATCTTTGATCCGTGGTGGTCGTATGAAAGAGTGTGGCAGAGACATGTTATCACACTAAAAATCAGCAGCACAAATCAGCAACATAAACCTTTAATAGCTAATAAATCAGTTATCATGAGTGTCGTACCTCCAGCTCAGCAATAATCTTCTCTTCGTCGTCGTCGTCGTCGCGAATGCCCGACGCTGCGATCACAGGCGGGGTCGAGGCAGGTCGAGGGGTGTCGCAGGGCGTCCGCCGCAGCTTCACCAGAGTTTTAGGCAGGTCGCCATCTTCTTCCATCTTAGAGGAAAAAATAAAGACATTAAACAACCTGGTAGCTGAATGGTTACAACATAGTTTCATGATTATCAGCAGGATCCTTCATGGCTGTCTGTACCTCCAAACTGGGTTTATTCTCCCAGTCATTGACTGATCAGCTGTGACTGGCCTGGACTTTGGGCTTTGTAACTTTGCAGACCTTTAATGTGCACAAAAAACTATACAACACACTAAAGGAGAGGGGAAAAGCACAAAAGCATAATAGGTCCTCTTTAAAAGTCACCAGAATGCAGGAAACAAACTCTCCCCCTGCCTCCAGACCTCCTGCTTAGGTTTGAAATACTCCCTATTTTTGGGGTCTCAAGGTTGGCAAGTATAGTAGACCAGCAACTCCTGTGTTCTGCAAGGTACAATTATTGTTTTTGTCAGTGGAGTCTGGTGGCTTTGAAGAGAGCATAAATAAACGGCTTCAGCTCCCCGTCAGAAAACGCTGTCCGACAGCGAGGTAAACCAGTGAAAATGGATTTTTTGAGGTGCTCCCCCTGTCCATAGCAGTACATTGAACAGTAGACAAATAATTGAGAGTATAATCCATAATGAAAATAAGTTGCAGCCCAAATGTCAACAGAAGCAAAGTAACATCTAATGTGGTTCGATCTCTGCTCAAGGATCTCAGAGTCAGCAGACAGACTATTGCAAAGTTTTCAGTGCATCTAGTTTAACAAGAATGCTTCTACAACTACTGTGGGTGTATCGACAGTAAAGGTCACAGGACAACAGACTGACTCGTTGTAGAGAGTTTAGTGTAACAGTGATGTGATGCAGATATCTGGCAACACAGTTTGTTTGCGCTGAACGCTGACGGAGTATCAATAACCTCAGATATCAACACACAGATCCATTGATGTCGAGTGTCCTTCGTCTTCAAAGGAAACTTCCAGCGAGTTTATTATTGAGAACATTTAACAGGTTCAGACTGAACTTCTGTGCATTGTCTGTGCCCCCCAAAAAACATCTAATCTAATAAGGACCCACTTGACATTGTTCAATCAGAAAAGGTTTTCAGCAGCTTGTTGAATGAAAGCCTGGAAGGATTCAGACTCTTCTGGAGACGGAGGTGAAACCGTCCTCACAGATAAAGAAAGAGAGAGAGATCAGGGAGATCAGGAGGCTTCAGAGCAGCTTGTTCTCGCCTGAGAACCAAAACCTAAAACTGCCTCCAGCCAACAGGAATCTCACTCTGTTGAACATGTGAGAGCAGGTTTCTTCATACTGTATGTGGGTCAGAACGTTTCTGAATCCCGACATTCAAAACCACTGAGATTGTATTTCAAGGTGAAGCTGCACATCTTAAAAGCTCTCCCAGGGTTTAAAAACACACAGTGTGGGCAGCGCTGCTTTTTTAAATGGATTTTTATAATGTTGCAGGAAGGTCTGCAGCAGATTCAGACAGATTCTCCAGCACTATAGAGGCGTGTTTCAGATGCACAATGTCACTAAACCAGCCCGTGTTCCCATTAGTTTTGTGAGGAAGCATTGCTTTGGTTGAATTCAGCATCCCAGTCATCTGGTTTGGCACCTTTTATAATGTGTGTGTATATTTGTGAGAGATACAAACACACATTTTATTCTGTTTATTAGAAGCAGCAAGTAGAATTTGATTCTATGTATTAGGTTTATGTTAAAATTGAGGATTTTGGTGCAGGTTTTGGTGTGATAATGTCAAGGTTAGGGTTAATATCTGACTCTAGTTAATAGGGGTGGGAAAAAAAATCGATTCACCTATTTATCGTGTTTTTTTTATATGATTTTGAAATCAATTTTTTAATGCGAGAATCGATATATTTGCTTCATTTGAGTCTATGTGGAGGTAGAAGGAAGTTACCGCTTTTATTGTTGTAGTCTGAGTAACGTGACGTCATATCTGTTCCGTATCCGTCAACCAAAACAAACCGCAGCGAACCGAAACTACAATGTAGAAACGTTGGAGGGTCAGCGTGGATACGACCTGCACCCTCACATGTTAAATCCAGCGTGGTAAACACTACACATCCAGTAGAGGATGGAAACACTTTGGGTTTCACACTCTGTCACGGACAGGAAACGTTATCGTATCACTGCAATGTTGCGGTGGAGCCGGCCGTCGCTCTCATCTCCGTGGTCAAATGGGCCGATGCTACGGCTGTAGAGCACCCAGATACTGACATTTAAGTTAAATGCATTGAAACGGCCCCGATGGAGCTGACCATGGATGTATAAAGAGAACGGAGCTGACGGGAGAGCTAGAGACCACCTTGGAGAAGTTAGAGGAATTATACACGTGGGACTACGTCCGGTTTTCAAAATAAGGTGCTAACAAAGGGAACTGTATATACAAAATACATCTATGGAAATAAGATTGATTGGATTATATTCACCAGAAGTATAAAACATTACACGTCCCTTATAAATTAAAAAGAAAATACCACTAATTTGTGAGGGAAATGTCTTTATTCTTTGATTTTTTGGTTGCTCGAAAAGAATAAATAAGAATTAATTCCTGACAAATGACTGATATATTTGATATATTTGACTTCAGGACATCTCTGACTACATACATGCTGAAAATCAAACATTTTTACTGGATTAATTTAGATATTTTCTAAAGTAAAAGTCCCTTGAAGTGTATGATCCAACTTTTTCCCCATGGTCTAGTGTTAAAAAAGTTAACAAAAATCACAATAAATCGTAATATAGAATCGCAATTGGCAAGCAAAATAAGTATCTTGATATTATGGAATTGGGAGATAAGTGTGTCGTCCCAGCCCTAATTTTTATGGTGTGGTATTAGTACTTTTACTTCAGTAAAGGACCTTAATACTTCCTCAACAACTGCAAAATAGATCAGAAATAGACGCCATCCTCCTCGTCTGCTCCCTAAAAACGTTCCTGAGAGTATCTCACCTTCATATTCTTGGAGGTGACGATGACCTCTCCGGTGCGGTTGGTGGTGAGGCCGTGCGCCGACGGGAAGCTTCGGCGAGGTGGAGGTGGCGGCGGAGACTTGGAGGGCTTCTCTGTACGATACCTGGCCACGTTGAGATCCACTGTAAAAACACGACAACCACATGAACCACCTGTAAAACTTTATCACAACATAAATGAATTTACTGCATTGAAGCGAGCCAACCCACCCGACCCTCGATGAGAACCCCCCTCCATGCTGTTCAGCTTCTGGGCGGCCAGCTGCACTTTGCCGGGCTGCTGGTCCCCGCCGGGCGTGGTGGAGGCAGCGGCGTTGGCTGCGGTCCCAGTGGTCCCGGCTGCAGGAGAGGTCGCTGTGGTGGAAGTGATAGGGATGGTGATCTGGGGCTTGGGGGGCACCGCGGGCTTGTTGATGTGCCTGGCAGCGAAGTCGAGGTCCGGGATGGCCTTCATCAGCTCGGCCTGGGTCTCTTCCAGCAAGCGATTGATGTCCTGGGCGCTGAACTGGGTCAAGCTGGCACGCTTCTCCTCCCAGTCCCGCTCTGCCGCCTGACACATATACAGATATAGACAAATGATGAGCTGCAAACTGGAAAAAACATAATTAAGACACATTCATGCAGCGTGAATGAATTATGAATTAATAAACTGACTGCTGCTGTGTGTGCTCGGGGTCTCAATAAGAAATTTAAGCACCTTTAGATGTGATTTCAAATGTAAACGGACGTTTGGCCATCTGGCTAATCCCGACACATTCACAGTGTTGAATAATGTGACAGAAGAATGAGGAAAAATACACTTCACCTCTTTTACCCGACAAACACGGTACCGGTGTGTTAAAACTCTGCCATTAAAAACGTCATCAAATGCTGTGGTGGTCTTTTTTCTGAATTGTTTCTAAAAGATGAGGCCTTAAAAAAAATTAGTTTGGAAATGAATTCAACATTTTAGTTACAAAACCAACACACGAGAAATTGCGTTTTTACTTCATAATATTTTTGATCGTTTTTATATTGAATGACCTTGACTTTGGATTCTTTTTTGTCATCTTATTTACATACAGACCAAGATCATGCAGATAGACCTGGTAGTTGTTGGTACCCTAGAGGCTCAAGAGGTTGAACAACGTCTGATTACCAGTCTGACTTCGGCCGACACGGACTTATCGCCAGGACGCCGACTCGGCAGCTCGTCGAGAACCCGGTTCCTGAAGGTCATGGAAGGCGGGATGTCCTGCTCGGGGCCCGAGATGTCCGCGTCGTTGGCGGACGCGGGCATCCAGTTGGCCAGGCCGGCGCCGGTGCTCAGGTCGGAGAGGCTGAGCGGAGGACTGTTCAGGATGTCTAGGTCGGAGATGCGATCCTCCGATCTCTTCTGCGACAGGTCCTCGGGGCCCTTCCACACTCCCTCGGTCACTTGTCTGTACATATAGGAGGGATACAAGAGACTACAATACACACAGGACACCATGAAGGTCCTGGACTCTGTTAGAGGAGCTACAAGAAATAAAAGATAGAATACACTCAATTTAACACCTGCAACATAAAGCTGTGTTCACACTACGAGCGACGTTCTACGAGTCGTTTTCAACGGAAGCCGGAGACATGAAGCTACAAACTGACGGGTGTGATGCACGGTGTTTTTGATTCATCCTGTTCCGTTCCATCCAAAACAACGCCGTTAGCTAGTCCCCAGTGCTTTTTAACGTCATAACTACGTCAACGATGTGTTTGAGCAACACTTCGACGGCGACTCTGCGACAACGTAGCTGGCCACGCTGACCGTTATGTTACCTAAACGGCCAAAGGGCTTGAAGGAGGTTATGTTTTCACCGGCGTTGGTTTGTTGGTTTGTTTGTTTGATGGAGAAAGAAAAAAGCGGTAGCTGATGGGATGAGAGACAAAGTAGTGTAACGTTATACAGACATAACAAGGCTGCTGAATGAGAGAGGCATCCACCGATACGTTACACGGAAACACACCGTGTTAACAACAAGCCGACCACCTCACGGTACCGCCAGCTGTGAGCTGTGATCTGTTTTAAAAGTCACGTACCTTGGCGGAGGTCTGCGTTCTCCGAGTGCCATTCTAGTTGCTTTTGTCGCACGTAGTGTGAACATAGCATAAGTCTCCAGCAGCGGGACGCAAATTTGCGATGTCGGCAATTCATAGCCGGCGCCTTCAAACCCTCTCGACCACCAGGGCGTTATCTTTATTATCGGATTATGTTTTTAATGATTCATTCGTTTCAAAATGTCAGAAAATAGTGAAAAATGATCTATTATCAAAACTGTTGTCAATGTATTTTCTGTTGACTGACTAATAGATTAATCAACTAATGGTGTCAGCACTAACTTAAAATACCCTTATAAAAATGTTAAAATGTAGCATCAAAATGACCAAATCATGTGCTACCAGTGGAAAAGTGAGTCTGGAGCCCAGTACTAAAGGACTTTATCTGCAGGGAATTACACTATGAGACATGGTTGTACTGTAAACTCAAGTACTGAAGGCTCGCCATCAAATGTTTGGTGAGATTTGTAATCTTGTTTTACTGATTCTTTGATCAGATGGTTCCTGATTTAGACTATTTTATTGAGGCTGAGCTGCTGGTGTTTAGACAACATTTAAGAGCTTCTTTCGTCGGATTAAAACGAGGATTTTGTTGCATGTAGTTTGATATCAGCGCTGAAACTCTGGTATCGTATCGGCACTAAAATAAAACACTTCAAACAACACAGATTCTCAACGACCTCGTTAACGACATGCTGTGATGAGACGATGCCGTCTGATGAACTCACTCTGACCACAACATCTCTAACACTGACTGATGCTCTCAGTAAACCTCTGACGGAGCTCTCAGTATTCAGACAGCTCATTTCCCCTTCAGGACTATTTGTTGCTTTGTTTATACGTCAGAAGTCATTTTTAATTTCTCATATAAAACACAAGATGAACGGCCAAATGTCTGTGTCAAATGTTCATCTTAAACTTTTCATTTGTAAGATCTGTTCTGCAAGGAAACAAAAGAGAGTATTTATCTTTTAATTATGATATCGACACCACGTTTACGTTGCATTTCATTACGTTTACAACATATTTTTAACGACAAAATTCTAGAAAAACATGTTTATCCCTTATAATTTTTATTTAATCCAATTCTGTTTAATTCGCATTGAGTTTTTAAAAAGTCATTACACATTTTTTGGACTTGAGTTTGCCATGTTATGATTGGAGCATATTGTTTTATGCTAAATGCAGTACCTGTGAGGGTTTCTGGACAATATCTGTCATTGTTTTGTGTTGTTAATTGATTTCCAATAATAAATATATACATACATTTGCATAAAGCAGCATATTTACCTACTCCCATGTTGATAAGAGTATTAAATACTTGATAAATCTCCCTTTAAGATACATTTTGAACTGATAAAAAATGTGAGATTAATTTGCGATTAATCACGATTAAATATGTTAATCTATTGACAGTCCTAAAATAGATATATCTTTACCATATATAAAATAAGTCCTAAAAAGAAAAGAAGGCAGAATCTTCAGAATAAAATAAATAAAAGTGCCTAATATAGAGGGCAGAGCTAATGTCAGCTGATAAAGCCCAATGTGTTTTTATTTTTATTTTATTTTATTTCATGTTATTGTATTTATTTTGTTTATTATTTAATTTAATTAATTTTATTTAATTTTATATAATTTAATTTCATGTTATTTTATTTATTCTTTTATGTATGTATTTATTTATTTACTTATTTATTTATTTATTTATTTATTTTGTTTATTATTTAATTTTATTAATTTTATTTAATTTTATATAATTTTATTTCATGTTATTGTATTCTTTTCTTTTATGTATGTATTTATTTATTTAATTATTTATTTATTTATTTGTTTATTATTTAATTTAATTTAATTTAATTTCATGTTATTTGTGATTAATCGCGATCAATTGACAGTCCTAATATTTTATAGTGCAAGCAAAGAAATAAAGATAAATCAACAAAAACATGTTTATATTTCCCAAAATAAGGAATCATTTTGGTGTTGTACTGAAACTCAAGTTTTAGTGTGAGGTCTGAATCTTAAATCCCCGTTAAGACGTCTACAGGAGGAGAAGATGTGGTTTGTGTGACCTGACCTGCTTTAATAAGATATTAAGATATTATGTGAGGAGCGTTTGATATGTTTACCTGCGGAGCGTGCTGAGCGCATCCGTCATGGTGTTGCAGCGCTTCAGCAGGGCGTCCAGGCGGTGAGGCTCCTCTTTCAGGAACTTAACCGCCTCCACCTCCACCCTCAGCACCACCCGCATCTTACTCTGCAGGCTGGGGAACTGGTCTGCATGGGAGGGAGAGAGAGAGAGACAAGGGATGAGGAGGGAGAGACAGACGGATGAAGAAGAGAGAGTGGCATTGTCAGAGAGGATGTGTTGAGATAATGATGTGTGGAAGAATGGAGGAGGAGACAGGATGGTGTTTCTGTCGCAGCTATTTGGAAGCTGCTGAATTTTTCCTGTCATATCCAGAAGGAGGACTCGGTGGAGGTCGGCCAAGTGAGAGGGAAGGGCACGCTAGACGAGCAGTAACAAAAAACACAGTCTGTGTTCATCAGTGGGAGGATGGAGGATGTGTGGACGCTTCACAGCCAGTCTCTGAAACGTTGGACGCTCAGCTGTCCTGAAAAACTGTCCAACTGCCACTCAAATACTAAATCAATGCACATTAGTAGGCGCCAGGCGATCATGCTAATATTATTACAGCCGGAGCTTTAAGAGGAAGTACTCGTTAATATTCCAGATGGAGAGTGGGAGTACACAGGTCAGAGGAGCAGGACAAGAGGCTAAACCGGAAACTTCATGAATATTTGAGAAGATTCATAAATATTCATCTCTGACTTTGTATAACATCAGTTTGACATACTGTACACGTAGTATTTCAGCAGTCCGTGTACATGAACTGTGACCCAAAAATACGAATGCAGTACTGCACATGAGTAGATTCATGTTGAAGCAATGTCAGTAAGTATTTACACCATCGAACAGTAGCTGTGCTTTAAGAACTGTCCTGTAATACATGCAGCAAAAACCAATAAACCAATAAAGAATACTGGCCTTAAAGCTACTACCAAGGTCACATGTGCAGTGTAACTGGAGCTGCAGTCGTGCATTGCGAGGCTGCAGTCATGCATTTTCACTCTCCTTGGCTACTGCTAGGAACTTTCATTTTGTGTTGATTTTGGCGGTCCCTTTGGACAAAAGCGGTAGTGTTTCCGAGCACCAGAGTCCCCTTTAGAAAACCTCTCGTTTTACTGCAGCATGGTCTGACAGTCTGCCCTGCTCAGTCCTGGTTCTGGTTCTCCTGTGCCTCCCTTCCCTCCAGCAGCGGGCTCAGTAATACGGCCTGGGCCTCCAGCAGTGTGGGGTATGCACCGATCCGATACCATTAGTGATGCACCGATACCGATTCCGAAACCGAGTCCCGCATACGAGGCGGTGACTCCCCAGCCTGCCGTGTGTCGCTCACACCCTCCAGCTGGCTGTTAACGAGGGTCTTTTGGCACAGAGAAGTACTCGTATCGGTACTCGGTATCGGCGAGTACCCAAATGTAAGTACTTGTACTCAGTCTGAAAAAAAGTGGTATCGGTGCATCCCTAGATACCATCATTTATTAACCCAGAAAAAATAACTTCTTTAACCGGAAATAAATTCTTCTTCGCCGCTCCACAACAGTCGCCTTTATTGTGCTGTCGCCCTGGATGTATTATGGCTGCCACCGGCGGCTACTGTCTTAGAGCAGCGAAGAAGAACTGATTTCAGGTAGTTTGTCTGGTGACGACAGATAACAACAACAGTGCAGTGCTGGTGGGAAGAGTAACGGTAGTCAGAGCGAGGAACATGTCAGTCATTTGGCAACATTTCACAGTGGAAAATCCAACAAGTCAAACTGAATAATAACAGAAAGTTCTACTGCATTCATTCTCTGTATGTATTTGTTCATGTTTTATAAAAGGGTTTAACCTGAGCAAGGCCAAACAACAAAGATAGTAATCATATCACATCCATACATGGTCAGCAGTAAACAGCTGTTTAATAATAATAATAATAACTACATATCGGATCAGAACATCTGAACCTAAACCAGCTGGTCAGTGTAGATTTCACCAAACTACCAGGAGGAAATGTGCATTTGTTGGGGACTATTTTCAGCGGCGGATTAACCCACATTTTGTGATCTAGTGAGTATTTGTGGCAGAAAGACGGTGTGTTCACAACAATGGATCTCTACGGCTCAGAGGAGGAAGATACATCAGGCTTTGATACACACACAGTTCTTGTTAGAGGTGCATTCATATTGGTTTTGGTCTTTTAATGGGATGTTGACAGCGAGAAGAAAGGAACATGCTTCTGTGTAATGAGGCAGCAGCAGAGGTGGTGAAACAGCAGGGTGGGACGGTGAGAGGAAGCCAGGCAATAGTTGGACTTTTTGAAACCAGCTGCTCTTAAATTTGATGCAATTTAACGGTGAAAGCAGTGAGAGGGAAGCACGCTGACTGGTGAGCAAACCTGCAATAGGATTAGAGTCTAAACACTTACTTTTGAGCTCAGTGAGTGTCTCTCCCAGCATCCTCAGCTCTTTGCTCTTCTGCTCCACATCGTGCTCCGTCACCAGGCCGTGATTCACCGACGAGTTCCTCTGCAGCTCCTCCACCGACTTCTCCAGGTCACTGTGGAGGACCGGGGGTCCACAGATTCAGATCACTCAGTACATCTACTTTTATTCATTGTGCTTGTGTTGCATAAATCTCTGAACTCACTGAAGCTGCTGGATGAGCAGCTCCTCCTGGTTGAGGTACTTGAGTCTCTCCTCCTCCACCAGGAGGCGCTGTCTCTGGAGCGGGTCCTCCTGCGTGCGCATGGCGTCCAGCATCATGAGGCTCAGCTCCGACTCCGTCTGCCTCAGCAGGGACAAGACCGAGTCCTGGTTCTCCAGCTGGGACACAATGACAACGTGCTTTATTTGACCTGACAGTCAGGTGCATCTTAACCTGGTTTGACTCAACTGGATGAGCAGACGTGCACTAATATACTATATTCTTTACTGATAAAAATGTGTGATTAATTAGCAATTAATCGCCAGCCCTACTATAAAGTTTACTCAACACCTTTCTAAACAAAACTGAACATCATGAAGGGTAGATTTATTGCAGGTCTGTTGTATTAGACTGCATTACTTTAAGATAGGTGTACCTAATAAACTGGCAACTGAGTGTTTGCACTTGTAAACTGCACCGTTCTCATGCACACACCTGCATGTTGCGTAGCTGCGACAGTTGTTTGCGCAGTGCGTTGGTGTTCTGCTGCAGGCCTTGTAGGTGGTGCTGCATCTGCAGACGGGACACCGTCACCGGCTGGTTGGCCCCCGAGGGTGGAGGAGGCATCAGGGCCAGGGGAGCAGACGGTGTCAGAACTGCCCAACAAGAAAGCAGGGTTTTAAATTCAGCGGACGTTCTCTCAGCTTTGTTTTCCTTCAGGGCTCAGAGGAGATAATAGAAGTTGTCCCAAAAACACTGTCAGCAAATCAAAAGCTTTTAAATGAACGCTTGAGGGGAGAAATGAAAGAATCAAAGAAACCTTCACTCTTTTAGTAGACAAATCCCCCAAACGCTGGTGTCTCGTGACCTCACACAGTCCATCCAGCAGATAAACAATTTGTCTGACTGGATACGAGGATATCTGTTGTTCCAGGATTTGGCAGCAATTCAGGACAAGTTCTATCTGAGCTGTAGGTCAGGGGTGGAGATTACAGTCTTACGTAGACTTAACAATGATGAACAGCATGGGAGGACTTCAGGGACAAACGGGATCAGTAGTGAAAAACTGCATTTCCACTACATCCAAGTTTCTCGTTCTAAAAGAGTCCCCTGACAGCCCCGATGTGTGAGCGTCTCCGGCTCACATAATCCTTTGAAATGACGATGAATGCCGACAGTAATTAGGGAGTTGAGTCACACGCATCATGCAGAACGAGACAGAGGGAAAATAACTACAGGACAATCAATCCATAAACAGATTTAAGAGTTGCATTTCAAGTCTGGACGCCGACACGCTGGCTGAAAGTATCTCAAACACCTCAGAGCAACACGTCTGAAGACAAGGTGACGACACTTCAGCTGCAGTTTACATCCTAGAAACTCTGACCAGCATCTGATCGTCATATCCATATCCAGTAGGAGGAGGAGAAGAACAAGAAGAAGGAAGAGGAAGAGGAAGAGGAGGAGGAAAAGAAGAAGAAGGAAGAGGAGAAGAAGGAGAAGGAAGAGAAGACGAAGAAGAAGAAGAATGAGGAGAAGAAGAAGGAGGAGGAGGAGGAGGAGAAGAAGAAGGATGATGAGGAGAAGAAGAAGAAGGATGAGGAGGAGAAGAGGAAGAAGTAGGAGGAGGAGGAGGAGGAGAAGAAGAAGAAGGATGAAGAGGAGTAGGAGGAGGAGGAGGAGAAGAAGAAGAAGAAGAAGAAGAATGAGGAGAAGAAGAAGGAGGAGGAGGAGGAGGAGGAGAAGAAGAAGGATGAGGAGGAGGAGGAGAAGGAGAAGAAGGATGAGGAGGAGAAGAAGAAGAAGGATGAGGAGGAGAAGAGGAAGAAGTAGGAG
Source organism: Sebastes umbrosus (assembly GCF_015220745.1). NCBI lineage: Eukaryota > Metazoa > Chordata > Actinopteri > Perciformes > Sebastidae > Sebastes > Sebastes umbrosus. Next base: position 25,057,006 of record NC_051288.1, on the reverse strand, counting down.
GAGGAGGAGGAGAAGAAGAAGGATGAGGAGGAGCAGGAGGAGGAGGAGAAGAAGAAGAAGGATGAAGAGGAGTAGGAGGAGGAGGAGGAGAAGAAGAAGAAGGCGGAGGAGGAGAAGAGGAAGAAGTAGGAGGAGGAGGAGAAGAAGAAGAAGAAGGATGAAGAGGAGTAGGAGGAGGAGAAGAAGAAGAAGGATGAGGAGGAGTAAGAGGAGGAGGAGGAGAAGAAGAAAAAGGATGAGGAGGAGTAGGAGGAGTAGGAGGATGAAGAAGAAGAAGGATGAGGAGGAGTAGGAGGATGAAGAAGAAGAAGGATGAGGAGGAGTAGGAGGATGAAGAGGAGTAGGAGGAGGAGGAGAAGAAATAGAAGGATGAGGAGGAGTAGGAGGAGGAGGAGGAGCAAAAGAAGAAGGATGAGGAGGAGAAGAAGAAGGGTGAGGAGAAGAAGAAGAAGAAGAAGAAGAAGTATAGAGCAGTATTGCGATTTCATTAAAAACAAACATCAGAACCTCATAATTCAGATCTCTCAATAAAAGCCCAAAACACCTCTCTGAAACTGAACAATGTCCACCTCGACTCCAACCTTTCATGGTCAAAATGACAAACTATAATTATCTCGGGGCGCAGCTGTCCTGCCCTGAAAAACAGCCGATTGGAAAAACGCTTGCGACAGCGCTTTTTTTCCACACGTCTAAATTGACAACAATGGATTTGAGGGCGCAGAAAACCAGCATGTGAACGGCCCCTCAGAGAAACATCTGACTGGCAAAGCGTTCATCGTTACCAAAATGATTTTCTGCTGCCTCACCAGTTCAGAGGAATAAGAGGAACGTCCTGACAGTCCACGCAGAGAACAGTTTGAGTCTATCGGACTAAAACACACACTGAAACTGAAGTTTCACTGAAATTATAGTTGAAATAAATGTTAAAAAAACAAAACTAAAGTCCATTCTAAATCGCAGCAGATTAAAAAACATCCAGCTTATCTATAATTCGACATTAGATCACATATTTCCAGTGTAATCAGATAAGAAGAGAACATTAATTTGATTCCTCTTGGATATAAAACAGAAACACAACGGCTCAAACTCAACATTTCATCTAAAGAAATCTATTCAGCTTTCAAAACATGCACTTTCATCAGCACTTTTTTGAACATGTCTGGCTCCCAAAAATAACTCAGAACAAAATGAAGAGGAAGGAAAACCTTGATATTGTTTTAGGATTAATGCAACTCGAGTGGTTTGTGACTCAAGACGACAGGGAAGGAAGGAAGGAGGGGAAGTGAAGGAGCCCATCTGAGAAGAGGGGAGGTAAATCCTTCAGGACGACACACATTCAGACACTTCTTAGAAGCGAACAGAGATATTTAAAGACCACATGAGAGGGGGTAGACGAGGGAAACAGGTACCAGACACTTCAGGAACACATAGCTACCTTTCTTTTTTTTAGTTCGTCCAGCTAAAACAAGAAGCAGCGGTTACAGAGCAGCAACACACACACACAGCATGAAGAAGCCTGCAGAGTCAGCCATTACCATCACATATGAGGCACTTTGAGAATTATGCAGAGAAAATGAAATAGCGGCGGCTCTGTGAGAGCAAGAAGAGCCAATTTATGTGGCCATCAAACAGGCAGCAGTGGGGAGCAGTGACAGGCAGTGATAGGAAATAGTTTGTCTTGGTAGTGAGCACTTACTGTCAGTTCCTGAGCAGTCGCTGGCTGACTCAATCTTCTCCCTGGAAGAGGCAAGTGTTAAAGTACTTATAGCCAGAGCACAGCATCGACTTAGCCGCTGAGACGATATTGATATATGGAGGCAAATGTGGGGAATATATGTGCCGCTTGCAGATTTATTCTGGTGTGAGAGTGTCTGAAATCACTCGTTCACCTCGTGATCAACAGCAGCGGGCAGTAAATTAAGATTTCGGACATGAATCGTAATCATTTCCCCACATCGCTGACAAACGCCATGTTATTTAACAGTAATTTACTTTTAGCTAAAAGTGTTTTATGTAATGTTTTCCTAGTTTTGAGGGCGGTATATATCGCTCTATTTGAACACATGACTAATCTCTTTCTCTTTTTTTAATATTTGTGTTCAAAATTGTGTCTTAACATGAAGGTTACAAGACATTTCTTAGTGCATTTTCATTTTGTAAACACTCCCCCATCCACCCTACATCTCCATGACTAAATAAAAGAATCAATCAATAAAGATACAGAGCAGTACAGTACAAAGAGGTAGGTTTGTCAGTAAATAAATAAATAATTAAGATCAAATAACATTAAATAAAATAAAATAATAAACAAACAAATAAATAAGTTAATAAATAAATAAATATATAAATAAAAAAATTAAATACAATGAAATTAAATACAATTATATAAAATAATAAAATGAAATAAAATGAAATAAAATAAAATAAAATGAAATAAAATAAAATATAAAATCTTGTTTTCTTTTTAGGACTTATTTTATATATAGTAAAGATATATCTATTTTAGGGCTGTCAATGGATTAACATATTTAATCGTGTTTAATCGTATGATTGTCCATAGTTAATAGTGATTAATCGCAAATTAATCGCACATTTTTTATCTGTTCAAACTTTAAAAGGAGATTTGTGAAGTATTTAATACTCTTATCAACATGGGAGTGGACAAATACACTGCTTTATGCAAATGTATGTATATATTTATTATTATAAATCAATTAACAACACAAAACAATGACAAATATTGTCCAGAAGCCCTCACAGGTACTGCATTTAGCATAAAACAATATGCTCAAATCATAAGAGACAACAGACTTAAAACAAACAATAAGTGTCCTACTTTGAAAATAATAATTACCGTTGAAATGAAATGGAAATGCACGTTTTGTATCTGATAGACGTACGGGTAACGTTTGGCTATAGGACGCAATTTAGACATTATGAGATTCAAACCTTTGCTGGGAGGAACTTTTAGTGACTGGACATCTTTCAATTTTAATTGAATACCTCTGTGTGGTATAAAGGTTGTACTCTGTGACAAAAATAAAAAGTTAAGTGTATATATAATGCACTAGGTGGAAGATAGGGATTGGTTTTGAATACAGCCTTTGCGTGTGTCGAGGCAAACGTGTCTGTATATATAAAGTAGTCTGTCTGTGTGTGTGTGTGTGTGTGTGTGTGTGTGTGTGTGTGTGTGTGTGTGTGAGTGCATGCGTGTGTGTGTGTCTTACGGGCTTTCTGCCTCCGGCGCTCTGCTCAGTACTCTCTGCAGCAGCCCGGTCAGGCTCGCTATCTGCTTCTCCATGGCCTCCATACGCTCCCTGGTTCACACACCAGAGACACATAGAATACTATCACATCATTACTATACATAATGCATAATAAATACTAGAAAAATCTCCCAGCCAAAACGTCCAAAAATTATGTGACAAATATGTGAAAAATGTCCCAAATATATGTGAAAAATATCTTGAAAATCTCTGAAAAAATTTGAGGTCTGAAAAATATGTGGGAAAAAAAATTCCAAACCATCCAAAAAATGTTCAAAAATTAGGTGAAAAATATCAGAAAAGTTTGTAAAAAATAAATGAAAAATGTCTGAAAAAAAATTGAAAAATTTCTGAAAAATGTCCCAAAAATATGTGAAAAATATTCGAAAAATGCCTGAAAAAATATGTGGTAAAAAAAATTCCAAACCAAACAAAAAATGTCCAAAAATTATGTGAAAAATATCGGAAAAGTATGTAAAAGATATATGAAAAAATGTCTGAAATAAATTTGAAAAACTTCTGAAAAATATCCCAAAAATATGTGGAAAAATATTCGAAAAATGTCTGAAAAATATGTGGAAAAAAAAATTCCAAACCAACCGAAAAATTTCAAAAAATGATGTGAAAAATATCGGAAAAGTATGTAAAAGATATATGAAAAAATGTCTGAAAAAATTAGAAAGATTTCTGAAAAATGTCCCAAAAATATGTGAAAAATATTCGAAAAATGTCAGAAAAACATCGAAAAATTATGTTACAAATTTGTAAAAAATATGTGAAAATGTCTGAAGAATATCAGAAAAAAATCCGAAAAGTGTCATATCAACTGTGTCACACCAACCAATTTTAGATAACCCTGCACGGCTCGAGTATAAGCTGTTCTTTAGTGGATGATGGCACAAATGAACAAACTGTGTGAACGTCCTAGTTACTGACTGAGCTACATACTGTAGCTCACTAACTGGTAGTTAGTTAACTGGTATTGTGCCAGCTTGGTGAGCTATCAGACTAGTCACCACAGACATGTTACTGGTTACAGTATAGCTCACATATCACCAGTTAACTCGAAAGGCACAGTAGTAAGTAATAACTATGTCACCAAGTGTCCTGTACCACCTATTTTGCGAGGACTCATGTCCTTTCTGGTCTGACGGGAGAAACAAACCCACTCATCAATAACTATAGTACCGTATGTGAAGAGAAATATGTCCTACCTGGTCTCTGTTTCGTTTCCCAGCAGAGGAGAGCCGAAGCCTCCGGCGCCGCCTCCCTCCCCTCCAGGACCGGCCATCAAGCAGAGCTGCTCTGAGGTGAGACCTAACCCTGGGCCCTGGCCACGGGCTTTGGGACTGTCCCCGAACACAGACGAGGTCACAGAGTCCCTTCTCAAACTCTGCCTCCCTGGGGAGCCCCGACCGGGCATGGTGCCGGCGTAGGACTCCCTCATGTCGGGTATCTTCTGCGGGGAGGACGGAGGAGGAACCCGCAGCCCCATGGCCAACATAGACGCAGCGTAGGCGTCGTTATAAAGCGGTCCTCCTGGTCTGTAGAGAGCGCCGCTTTCCATCAGCTCTCCTTGTAAAGCGGCTGCTGTGTAGGAGGTGAGTGAACGCATTGACCCAGCACCTCCTCCTCCTCCTCCTCCTCCTCCACCTCCTCCCCCTCCTCCACGGCGGTATAAGGAGCCATAGGGGTCTGCTCTGGCTGGTAGAGGGGAGTGAGGACCTCCTGCCATACTCAGCCGACTCGTGTCTGGGCCCAGAGAGTAGGGGTCCGCGTAGATCCCCCCTCCGCCGCGTTCGTCTCCCCGCAGCAGCACCATGGTCCGGGATCCCCCCACCTCGTCATCGGGCTTCACGTCCCTGCGCTCCAGGATGGCGCTGGAGGAGGTGCAGAAGGCCTGCTGGGTGTGATGGGGCTGGTGGAGCTGCGGCTGCTGGTGGGGAGAGGAGTGGTGGGACTGGGAGTGCGGGTGGGGGTGCGGGTGCGGCAGGGAGTGGGTGTGGTGGGGCGGCCCGGCGTAGGAGGAAGGCCTGCCGCCGCTGTAGAGGAGGCGGGCGCGGGACGGCGAGCCTTGAGGGGAGGCGGAGGAAGATGAATGCTGGGAAGACATGGGCGGGTTGCTGAGGCGGCGGTTGGGTGGAGAGTCCTGAGGTGCATACACCATCTCCCTCTGTGAATAAAGAACAATACATATACAACCTGTTAGTATCATCAAGAAAGAACTGATTTCTGTTGTACTTTTAGGCCGCGGAGGTAAAGATTAAATGTGGATGGAGAGATATTTATTAATGGCAATGAGCTTATTAAAAGATCATTTTAAAAACAAGGAAAATTGAGGTTTCCCACTGTGATGATTTGGGTCCGTTACAGCCGAGAATTCTGGCAGCAATAAATGTAAACTTTGCTCCTGCAGCTCCTGTTTATCTGGATAACAACCAGGTAACACATCCCCCACCTGTGAGGGCACATAACTTAACAGGAAGTGTAATTAACCGGGAAATTAGAGCGTTTTGGACGGGTTAGAGGGCCACAGCCTCACAGCGGGGTTGTGCATGCAAATCATTTTACAATCTAAGCAAGATGTGGTGTTAATATAGACACTGTTAAACAATGGGATTAACACAAGTCAAGTCAAATGATTTGCAAATCAAACATTTGCCTCAGGGGAATTTACAATCTTTAAAGGCTCTGACACACCAAGCCGACGGTCGGCCGTCAGTCAGTTTGGGGATGTCGGGAGCGTCTGTCGGTCTAGTTTTTGCGGTGTGTCCCGCACCGTCGGCTCTAGTCTGACCATGTCTTCTTCTGTTATGATTTGACGCTATATAAAAATAAATGTAACTGAATTGCAGTAACTCTCACGTCCTCCTCTGAGGTAGAAGTGTTTTGGTTGGTAAATACGAGCCCTCATCATATTGTACATGTAATTTTGCTTTACCCTTGAAATTCTATTTTATTATATACATTTTTTTATCAGAAAAATAAATAAAATTGCTCGGCATTAGTCACTTAAAGTGCAGTTTACTGTAACATTTTACAGCAACTCGGAGATGCTGCTTCGAGATTGACGGGAAAGACTTCAAATTGCCCTCTTAAGTGCGTTTTAAGTTGCACTTGATAGCTTATTGACGGGCCGAGCATGAAGGGTTTATCTTTTGGCATCAATCCCAAAAATGTCAGAGAGCAGAGCGGAGAGTGTTGGGAGGATACCAGCCAAGAGTAATAGATACAGCAAGGAGACGCAGAAGAAGACAACACTGTAATTGCTCGTGACGCACGGCGCTATCTCCTGGAGACGATGCAAATTGAAAAACCAATATTTCCACATAATAACCCTTAGGCCTCTTACAACAACACCCCCGTGGACCGCCTCGCAGCAGACTAATGACTCGAGTGCCATCATCTTCCATCTTGTATCTTAGCAACAGCCTCGCATCGACACTAACTGAAGATGTACAAGACGTTTCATTCCACCTCCAACAAGTCATCTATCGCGGGGTAGCGAAAGCTTCGTCCCGTGGCGCCGTTTCAAAACCGGCCTTTTCTCCCGCTGAGGAAAATCTACCAATCAATCTCGTCCTTAACCACAGCCTGTCCTCCAGACCCGGGACGGGATGGACTCCAGTAATCCTGGTCATGCTTTCATGGGCTGCAATCAGGGAATAATCTTGGCTCTGCTGGCTGGGGTTCAATAAGCTCACACGCACACACACACACACAAACACACTCGTCCTATCACTCACCTTGTACCTCACACACATAAAACTCAAGGTAAGCCTCCCGGTTTGATTAGGCTGTAAAACGCCAGGAAGGTTTCAGAGCCGACGACCGACCACGTGGGAGACACAAACAGTTGACCTCTACAACATTAGAGCTGTGATTCATGCAAATCGGCATGCAGAAAAGCAATCACACACACACACACATGTAAACACAAAGACCCAGGGGTGTCTGATTGACGGCAAAAACACGTCAGAAACGCCCCGCTGTCGACAACGCTCGCTTCATCTCGGCTGCTTAGCATGCAAATTCATTTTTGCGCTGCATATGTCTGCTGCTTCTCTGTAATGTCATTTATCTAGTTTATAATTGATCTTATTCTATAAAAGCAGCATTCTCTCTAACACTTTAAATTACCGCTTTCTCATTTCCATAATCACTCTGTAATTAGACGGCAGCAAAATGCGAGGGTCTCGTACAGAAAACACTAACACTGCAGAACTGAGTGACATCAGGCGCTCTGTCTGTCTACTGGCGCTGGTTTATTTAGCTCCAGCTGTAACCAAACACATACAGCATTAGTAATCATGCTAATCAGGCTGATGCCTCTTCTAATTTGCCAGCAGCTGACTGATGAATTAAAATAAAATCCTATTGTGGCTCATCAATAAGAGCTGAGCTGCTGAACAGGAGGTTACAGGTATGAAGATGGAGGTGGAGGAGGAGGAGGAGGAGGAGGAGCATGTTACAGGTATGAAGATGGAGGAGGAGGAGGAGAGAAGTTCTTCTTAAAGTCATTTAGCAGCTATTATGTTTTAGAGTACTGTTGTTACCTCCTGCAGCCTCTAGTGCTAGTCAGGGTGGATTATGAGTCAATGAGTCAATGAGCCGGTTAGAGCCGCCGGGCACAGACGCTACCTCTCCTACAAAGAGTCAGACACACACACTTTAGAGTCCTTTTGCATCTCTCTGTGGTTTTCTGTCTCTTTGTAATGTTTTGTTCTTTTTGTAGTTATATTTGTTTGAGTCCCTTTGTAGCCATTGTGAGTCTCTTTGTAGTTGTTTTGTGTCTCTTTGTAGTTGTTTTGTGTCTCTTTGTAGTCATTGTGAATCTCTTTGTGTCTCTTTGTAGTCATTTTTGTCTCTTTGTGGTCATTTGTGTCTCTTTGTAGTTACTTTGTGTCTTTTTGAAGTCATCTTGAGTCTCTTTGTAGTTACTTTGTGTCTCTTTATAGTCACTGTGAGTCTCTTTTCTGTCTCTTTGTAGTTACATTGTGTCTCTTTGTAGTCATTTTTGTCACTTTGTAGCTACTTTGTGTCTCTTTGGAGTAATTTTGAGTCTCTTTGTAGTCATTTTGTGTCTTTTTGAAGTCATCTTGAGTCTCTTTGTAGTCATCTTGAGTCTCTTTGTAGTCATTTTGTGTCTTTTTGAAGTCATCTTGAGTCTCTTTGTAGTCATCTTGAGTCTCTTTGAAGTCATTTTGTGTCTTTTTGAAGTCATCTTGAGTCTCTTTGTAGTCATCTTGAGTCTCTTTGTAGTCATTTTGTGTCTTTTTGAAGTCATCTTGAGTCTCTTTGTAGTTACTTTGTGTCTCTTTGTAGTTGTTTTGAGTTTATTTGTAATTACGTTGTGTTTCTGTGGTTGTCTTGCCTCTGTTCATAGTCGTTGTGTGTTTATTTGTGGTGTGGTACGGTATGGTATGGTAGTCTGTCCTGTGCCCGGTAGGCCCGTTTAGTAATCCATCCGTGTTGCTAGCACTTTGCGCTGCTCTGCCATCACTGTGTGTTTGTGTGTGAAAATCACTACATACAGTAAGTGCAGTCCATTTTCCATTTACCAATACTTCTACTACAACAACAACAACCACACTCAGTCCTCAGATGAACTGGACCACAGTCTATCATCTCCGAATGGTGTTTATGCTATTTTACAGTCTGCCGGCATCCAGCCGAGTCAGCACACTGCTGATGTGAAGTACTGGCGCCGGTCCAGGAGCAGTAGTGCTGGAGTAAGTAAGGTCACATGACTCACTCTCACAGAGTGGATCAGACTAACTTATGCATGGACACATTACGCAACGCAAACTAGTGTTTGTAAACACAGAAGTAATATCAGTGATATGTGGGAGATGAATACCGGCGTGGGGGAAGAATGAAATTAAGTGTTTTATTGGTGGGATGATTTGGTTTGGCTGCTATCTGCCAGAAAGAGACAAGTGTTTGTCTCGCTTCCTAATCTATGAGTCATAAGCCAGCTGCACGGAGAATGAATTGGTAACGAAGGAAAAGGTGACTGTGACTGACGCAGGATCATTTTCTCTGCATCACTTTATATTTTGGCACCACAATAATGTAAAGCTAATGCAGACGAATACTGTAAGAACATCGTCAGTCCTTCTCTTAGGAGGTGTGAAAGGACTTGTTTACATCATTGACAGGATTAGAGAACAAAATGACACACTAACACGTACCCGCAGGTCTCCGTTGGCCAGGTGTGGGTGTTGGTGTCCGGGGTAGGTGCCGTAGATGGGCTCTTTGCAGTAAATCTTAATTACGCAGCGGTCCTGAACGTCCCGCGGGTCCTCCAGCTCATAGAAGACATTACGGGTCTCGTCTTTGATCAGCAGAGCTGTGTTGGGAGACCTGGACATCAATAATCATCAAAACAAAATAATCAAACACTGATAAATAGTCCTCGCAAAGACAATTTCAGCACCTATTACCCGCTAATAACCAGTGATGTGCAGACGAGCAGGGGAACTGGAAGATCTTTAAACTGCACGAGGCGCCATTAAAGAGAGAATCAACTGGACGCAGCCTCATATTGAATTCATCAACATGTGAGTGTGGAGTAAAGAGAGTCCTGCTGACAATAACAATGTGAATTTATGTGTATCGCATTATACAGAAAACCTATAACTAGCAGCGTAATGAAAATACCTATTGATCTTTGTTCTGTATATAAACGTGTTGAGGAATATCACATACTGCAACACCAGAGGCCTGGACTACGAAGCAGGATTTGGCGTTAGCGTGGTAACTTTAGGGTTAACCCTTCAGGGTTTTACGTCCTACAACAGTGGATCACTTCTTACCGGGGTAGATCACCATGGTAACTGATGCTGGGTAGATCACCATGGTAACTGATGCTGAACAGCTAACCTGCTCCGGAGCAGGTTATGTTCCAGATAAGAGATCAACTCGTATAAAAGCACCTCCTACTGACCAATCAGAGCTCTGTATGGTGATTTTATGATAATATTACACACATATGAAGAAGTTTAAGTCATAATCCAGACTAAAAACAACACAGTTTAAACTGACAGATGCAGGAAGGACAGCTGGATTTATGCTGTGGGTGTTTACTGCTTTGAATTATGTTTTCATACTTGTTTGTTTACTCGCTCTTGAGTCCGTTTCAGAGCGCCGGAGACGGAAAGGCTGAAATGGTCACACACGCCTAATCGGTGTTAAAGGGCATAATAAAGTGTAATCCTTTCATCCATTACACTTCCAAAAACTGTTTATATTTAGACGATACTATCTGACTTTTGAGTGTTGCGTTAAATTAATTAATAAGTGTGTTAATTTACGCATTCACACATCGGGAGTTTTTTCTTTTACCAGCTGTTCTTCCTACATTTAGCAGCTTCAACTGTGTTCATTTAAGTCTGGATTAAGTGTTTAACTTCTTCGTATTTGTCTAATATAGCTTGCTCTTCCTTTGTAAAATGTGCCGCTCTGCCTGTCTGTCTGCAAGTCTGTGGACTTGTCCGTGTCAGTGATTGGTCAGATACTGAAAACACCTCCCCGTTCATGTGAACGCGCTCACAGCCAGACTGAGAAACCCTGGGTTGATTTACCGAGTTGATAACCATCATCGTAGGACCGCTTAGCGGGATCTCGTTTGTTAGGTTTTAGTGAAGCCAGATATCGAGAAGATACGCTGGGTATGTTGAACTCGCTTCGTAGTCCAGGCCTCAGGTCAGGAGGGAACTGGAAGTGATGAAATGCTAATTCAATTTCGGGTTTTAGGGCTCATTCCTGTAGCGCTCTATACAAACTGAACAGCACATTGGGTCCTCCCAAATATTGAATGTTGACAGATTACATCGCTAATAACTGATTTACGCTAAATTGGCCTGTCAAAAAAAACTCTAAAATGAGCATCCGTAGGCTACACATGGTTATGAAAAGCTCCGGTTAGTAACACACTACAGGAAACGCCCACTCAGAGCCTCCAAGCGTTCACTGTTTCCACAAATAAGTCCAAACATGCTTTTATCCTCTCTTGAAAAATGTGAACAATAGCTGTAGTTTATATTTCCTTGAACAAACAATGAGGACAATTCAGATTATGATTTTGAAGTATTGACTCTAAAAATGAGATTTTATGCATTTCCACAAAGAGCTATTTTACACCTCCTTTAGCTTTATTGATCTGTATCTGTTTGTTTCCTGCTTTCATTTTCCATCTGTTTACAACACTTATTATTTCTAGTCTGAGGATGAAAACAGCACCTCGTGATTGATCTGAGCTGCAAATGTTTATAAAACATCTAGGCCAATCAATGAGCATGTAGACAGATCAATAACTAGTGTACATAAAAATGTTTACTTTTCTTTAGAGTGAGTTTTTAACGGCGTACCTGAGCATGGCCATGGTGAGCCTCTGGGGGAACATGTGCACGATGAGGGCCCTCAGAGTATCCAGGCTGGTCAGCTCGTGGGTCAGGTGGACCCGGCGAGTCTCCTCCCCAAGCTGGAGGAACAAGATCCCTGCATTTATGGATGGGGAGGAGCAATGAGGGAGATCCACGATGGTTGAAGGGGGGTAATGAAGTTTAGAGTCAGGGATGGAAGTAGAGAGTGGAGGCACAACTTTTCACCTCAAAATATTTGTTTTTGTGTCGACTGAGCGTGTAAAGAGTCAACTAAATACTAATTTCAGCTTGAACACGACCTCCTAACATACTTACCCCACAACCCCCAACACTCCCAGAACGTTACAGTAGGTTTAGGCAACACAACCGCTTAGTTAGGATTAGGAAAAGATAGTGGTTGACTTTAACTTCACTGACTAATGACTCACGGGACTCGTCACTTTTAGTTTCACACGGGACACAAACAGTGGTCTCCTGGTTGAAAGACTTGTTTGACCCATCCACCACCCTAACCGTCAACGGGCTCTCACGCTATTAATATTACGTCACTTGCTCTGACCGTCGAGTAATGACGATGACGTGGGTGGGTTTACATAGGAGTTAACTCAGTTTGTTACATACTGTCGCTAAAGGGTGCCTCCGTACGTTGGTTTGTGATGCTGAGGGGCGCTGCTTTATCAGAGATATTTGACGAGTTGGAGGTGAGAACGGGTTGGGTAGTGTTGTCTCAAAAGGCACACGGCTGTAATGTACTCAGTAGATCAGCTGGTGATAATCAGCCACAGACATCACACCGTATCGGGTGTAATTCAGAAAGTACGGAAGTACACACATTGAGACACAGCATTGGTCTTTGCAAATAGAAATCAATGCTTTCCAAACTCTTGACAGTTGATTTCTGTATTTACATGTGGGGGGGAGCTGAAGAATGTGATGCTGCCTCGTAGTTCAGGAGCGTGGAATACAAGGTTTTACACAGATTTTAAATTGATTGCATTTATTGCAACAAACACTATAGACTGGGATCATAATCAATAGGGGTGTAACGATCCATCGATATATCAACTGAATGATGATCAACGATCCAATGTGAAAACATCGATATATATATATCATCATCTTTAAGATGCGCCTTTATTTTGAAATTGCCATGGCACGTCTGTTTAACCATTTCCTAAACATCCAAACAGAGCTAGCGGAGTTTCGGTAATGCATTCGGCAAGGACGGCCGCATGGAGATGAGCTAACGTTGTGATGAAACGGGTGATTTACACCCCTAACAATCAAATGATAGTATAAAAAAGAGACTGAATATACAATTTACAGACTCTTTAGCGTTTAAAGATGCTATTTTGATCCTCGCATGTGACCTGTATCCTGTGACGGTCTCAAAGTAAACTTGATAATGACGTTTTTCCTGTAGCTTCTGCTAACCAACACTATTCCTAAAGCAGCTTGTAACATTCCTTCTCCTCTGTGCCAACGCATTATGACACCTGAAGTCCCACGGAACGACACATAATTATCATCCTCATATTAGCTGGAAGCTGCATCAGTAATGTGAGCAGATTCTCTCCAGTGTGTCAGGTAATATCAAGTGTTGAAAGAGAAATTTAACTCGGTGATAGATGTTGTTATGGTGGTAAATGGTGCATAGAAGCCTTTTCCATTAAAAAGAGAAGCTGTTTCTACCTTTGAATTACATTAAACTGATATCAAAATGAATATTGTATCACCAAAGCTTCAATATAAGTTTGAGAACTGTTTTAGAAAAATGTGAAATTCTCAACATATGATCTGTCGAGTCCTTTTCTAACCTCCTCACATGAGAGATGGATACTTTATTAAGAAGCAGATGATTTTGCTTCTCGCCAGAGCCGTTAATCAAAGATGACAGGTAGCTCGGCGAGATCATTTGGAATCGTTAAACTGTTTGTGTTCAGCGTTCCTAAAGACTGAAGTCTGACTTTGACTTGACACTCAGAGGGCTGAGCTCAGCCACAACTAATGTGTCTTTGTCCAAAACATCAAACAAGATTAATAGTTTAGTTGCGCGGACACGTCCAGCATGTGATTGGCTCTGAGCTTGTCAATCAAAGAGATGTTGTCGGTGAGGGCTGAGCGATTAAAGCGGCAGTAGGTAGAAATCTTTTGGCATCATTGAGCAAAAACTCCATAATAACCTTTCAGCATATTGTAACTCAAGTGTTCTGAGAGGAAACTAGACTTCTGCTCCTCCTCATGGCTCTGTTTTCAGGCTTTAAAAAACCTTTGACCAATCACAGGTCACTTCAGAGAGAGAGAGTGTTCCTATTGGCTGAGCTCCGGCTGGTGGGCGGTGCTTGGTATTTCCTCAACTTGATCTGAACATGGCTGCAAACTTTCTCATTTTACAGCTGAACAGTGCACTACAAGATGATTCTGAAAACATCTGAGGAGAGATTAGGCATTAACGTAACAGAATATTGATTCATATTTGATCAGCGCTGCCTAGTTTGACCGTTTGATCGGAGTTGGCGAGTGATTGACAGCTGCTCAGAGACGGCAGACTCCAGATCAGCTCTTACTGCTTGTTTTCCTCCGGTCTGTGAAATCTTGTAGATGCCGTTAGGAGCACCGGAGGACACTGAGGCACATGATTTTTTTCAGATTACCTTTTTTCATGAACTACTGTCAGGATATAGTGACCGTTTTATAATCATACATTTTTATTTGCTCCATTTCTACCCACTGCAGCTTTGATCAAATCTTAGTTTCATTTACGATTTTGGCTTCCAACGATAAAACGATAATCATGCCGCATTCTCTTTTGTAATAATGCTCTTGTTTTGTCCTGTGCACCGCTTTCCTTTACAGTGGTGCACTTTCACCCCACGCCATGGGTCAGGGATGGCCACTCGGATCCGCTCGTGGGAACTCTCCCGGGCGCTGACCGGTCCTCGCCAGGCGCATTTATTTCCTCCATGGCAGTAGGGCTGGACAATTTTGAAAAAAATATCTAATTGGGATTATTTTGAGTGATATTGCAATATGATTCGCAAAACTAGAGGGATTTTTACATCATTATTCTCACCGTCATTGAAAAACAAAATAAAATAATTATGGTGTGATTTATGCTGAACCAAACAAAGATGTTTTCTGAAGTCTGCAGAATATTATGTGTAGGCCGGAAGCACCAAGATATTTAATTAAACAACGCTAAATTAAAATATTGTGCCTCCTGTGATTTGAAAATTGGAGTCGACCATATTGCGATTTCAATAAAATGTCTAATTGTTCCGCCCTACATGAAGCTCAAGCTTTACAACACCTCTCGCCCGGCCCTCACCTCCAACATAGTCCCACCATATCACATCCAGCCACAACGAATCATGTCAACTCATGTTACATCATTCTTTTGGGGCAGAGGAAAATGCATTTGTCACTTTTCATGCACAGCAGATGTGCATGAACATCCAATTTTAGCGAACAAACTTAAAAAACCATGCTAAGCTAACTCTTGTATTTGCTCATCTATGTGATTGAACTGTAGCTGGTGTATCAGATGGACCCACATAGTATCACTGAAGTCACAGTGTAGCTCAGAGTGTAGGTGTCTGACCTGGCGCCCGCAGCTTTGCCTGGCTGGATGAGCGGGCCAGCGGCAGGCTCTGGCGAAGCCGGTTCATCCGGTTAAAGCCGATGGGCATATCAGGCTCCGACATGGTCTCCAGATTTTCAGCTGATGCAAACGATACCCTGCTGGCCTGGTCAGCGAGCGCCGGCTGTGTCGGGCTGAGTCGAGTCACACGTGGCGTTCGAGTCTGCAAGACGCAAGATAAGAACTTCAGAGAGGGAATAAAAAACAGGTAGAGATGATGCTGATCTATTCCTGCTGTGATGGCGATACAGTAATCAATGAGTTGACACCAAAAAATGTAGAACACACAAACAAAGCGGCCTCGGGAAATCAATGCGAGGAAACAAAAGAGCGACTGAAAGAGAAAGCTTTTAGCACACAGGCACAAAAAAAACAGTTCACCTCAGACAAAAGCAGCCTTTACATCTTCCTCCTCCACAAAGAGGAAGATAAAATTAGAGCGCCTCAGACAGAGCAGCAGCCGGGTTAAACAGACTCACAGTCAAAACACACGCAGACTGCCCTCAGAATAGTCTACCTGCATTAATAATGACGGACTAAAACTATTGAACAATGCTTCAATTAAATATCAAAAAGAGGAGAGTGTAGAAACGAGGATGGAACCGGGCAGCAGTGGTTGTTTCTGAAGATAAAATAAATGTTATTCTGCAGCTACTAGAAAAGTGCTTTAACCGGAGCAAACACGAGCGTTGTAATGCTAATGACTGCAACAAAGCCTTTATCCCTAATCCAGATTACCAGCGATGTTTCACCTGTCCAATCTGAACCACTGGGGAGCCCAAAATTGTGAAGGACCTCTCATTACAGCACTACCAGGAGCTGCTGCTGCAGCAGGTTGGCTTTTAATGAATCCTCGCTGACAGACATTTTCCAGCCCAAAGAATACAGTAATGAGCTCCCACAGTGCCGCGTGAAGCCGGCTCCGGCTCGCCTTACGCATCTGTGGTCTTTGCTTAGTCCTCACAAGCGCTGTATGGGCGCCGTTTGATTTCTTGAGGCGACGACAAGCTGGGAGCATGCAGGCGTGGCACTCAGCCACCACGCATGTGTGCACAAACACGGAGGAAACACTCACACATCCTGTCAAAAGACATGAAGGATCAAATGCACATGCATGCACACACATATAATCTGTTGCACCAAATTATCTCTTGTGGCTTTGCTACATTAATAGAAGGGCTGGGATGATTCACCTATCTCCTGATTCAATACTATCTCGATACAGGGGTGCCGATTCAATATGTATTGCGATTCGATCTTATGATTTATTGCAATTTTTGTTCCCTTTTTTAACACTAGACCATGGGGAAAAGTTGAATCATACACTCCTAGGGACTTTTAATTGGGAAAATATCTAAATATATACATTAAAATGTTTGATTTTCAGCATGTATGTAGTCAGAGATGTCCTGAAGTCAAATATATCAGTCATTGCAGGAATTATTTATTACATATTTGACATTTCCCTCACAAATTAGTGGTATTTTCTTTTTAATTTATAAGGGGCATGTAATGTTTTATACTTCTGGTGAATATAATCCATCAATCTTATTCCACAGATGTATTTTGTATATACAGTTCCCTTTGTTAACACCTTATTTTTAAAACCAGACGTAGTCACACGTGTCTACTTCCTCTAACTTCTCCAAGGTGGTCTCTAGCTCTCCCGCCAGCTCCGTTCTCTTTATACATCCATGGTCAGCTCCATCGGGGCCGTTTCAATGCAGAGAACATATATGTCAGTATATGGGTGCTCTACAGTCGTAGCGTCGGCAGGCTCGACCACCACGTTACGGCGATACTATAACGTTTCCTGTCCGTGACAGAGTTAGCATGCAGCTTTAGCTCTGCTCTGTCTAGCTCTGCTTTTCCTGTCAATGTGTGAAACCCAAAGTGTTTCCATCCTTTACTGGATGTGTAGTGTTTACCACGCTGGATTTAACATGTGAGGGTGCAGGTCGTATCCACGCTGACCCTCCACCATTTGTGGCCCATTGCGGTTTGTTTTGGTTGACGGATACGGAACAGATATGACGTCACGATACTCAGACTACAACAATAAAAGCGGTAACTTCATTCTACCTCCACATAGACTCAAATGAAGCAGACATATCGATTCTTGCATTAAAAAATCAATTTGAAAATCATAAAAAAGTAGGTGAATCGATTTTTTTCCCACCCCTAACATGGAGGAAACACTCTGTCAAAAGACATGAAGGATAAAATGTACATGCATGCACACACAAAATGTGTTGCACCTAATTATCTGTTGTGGCTTTGCAACATTAAAAGTGTTTTGAGAGTCCTTAAAATGTTGAAACAAGCGCACACATCTCCCAACACTGACAACAGGCTGGCAGATTATGTGTGCTGCCTCTCATATGTTCAGAGATTTACGGTCTCGGCTGGTGCTCGTCAGCCAGACGCTGCACACCTTCTGCCTGCAACCCGCACAACAGTGGAGCTACCGAGGAGGAGAGAACGCAGCAAACGGGAATTATAAAGTTAGTGTTTAGTGAAGTGTGACTAAAAAGAGAGAGCAGATAGAGGTTAGAA